>NC_066875.1:15324669-15624669 GCF_022985175.1 Labeo rohita | reverse complement strand
ATTAACGTCTTATGAATAGCTGCATGTTTTTAAGAAACAAACCCTTTATGAATGTGTTTTAACCTGAAACCAACATATAAGACAATAATCTAATAATAACGTTTCCTCCAGTGAAAAAATCCCACCCCTTCATGCTCTTTCACATCAAAACACTGTTTTTTCTTGTAAACTTTACTTGATCTGTCTATATTTTGTCTCCTGTTTAGACGAGTTTACTTTTGCATTGGAGAAAACAATAATATGGACAGAGGACTTGTAGTTAAGTTGGAAGCAAAGTTAAAAATGTATTAAAAATTAATTTTCATCAAATGTTTGAACTCTCATTCTGACGGCACCCATTTACTGCAAAGGATCAGCTGATGAGCAAATGATATAATGCAGTTTTTTTTTTTTCCAAATCTGTTCAAAAAACATCTTGGATGGCATGAGGGCAAGTACATTTTTAGCAAATTTGAATTTTTTTGGGTGAAGGATCTATTCCTTTAACACCACAGTAAGCTGTCATCATGAACCATGGCCAGTTTTCCATCCTGTCTTTTAAAACAGACAGCTACTCTTCATTGTATTCTGAGAAAGACTCTTGGCATTGTGTTGATGCCTGATGCTGACATCATTACTAAGGCAATCGATGTAGATAAACCTGATACAGATGTCTGAACAAACAGATCTGATTTCATCACTTGCAAAATGACAGTGTGGACAGTGAGAGTGGACATTTGAGACATTCTGTCACAGCTATAAATACAGAAAAGAATGAACAGCTAATAATGTAACATGACCTTTAGAAAGCAGGAGAAGTTACACTGAGCCATCTCACTGGCAGTTTGGTCAAAAAAATATCTCAAGGATCTCCATATGCATTTGTGGATTGTGTGCATTCTGTGTGAATGTGAGAGTGTGGCAGATCAAGGGCATGTAATCTAGGGACCACAGCTGGACTAATGTGAGGCATTATTTTGCTCTGTAGTGGGTCTTAGCACCTTCATGTCATTCCCTTTTTAGCATCATGCCAACGGATGTCACAGCTAAGTGTTCGGCATGTCAGGCTGCCCGATGTGATACCTGTGTTATATCATTCTAAATATATTACAATCACAAATCATTCAGGTTATGAGCCATTTAGATATGAACTGAGAATTCCACTGAAACTGCACATCCATTCAAGAATTTTATCAGTATGCAAAATCATAATTTGAATTTAAAGTAGAACTTAAGTAGAATTAAGGATATTCAAAAAAATATATATAACTACTGGTCTAGTCTAGTTCATTTTTTCTATTATGAATTACCATATAACTCACAGTTATTACCAGATGCCATGTAGTCCTCTAATATGTCTAATGTAATATAATAGTACTAAAATATTTTTAATATTTGTACATATATATATACCGTATCTACCATATAATAATCTTCAAGAGTATGTGGTTGGTAAACTTTTTTAATATTTTTTAAAGAAGTCTCTTACACTAACCAAGGCTGCGTTTATTTGATTCAATTTTATTTTCTATTTTCTCTGTATTTTAGGATTTTAAAAATGTATTCCTGTAGGTGGAAAACCTTGATTTTCAGCTATTACTCTGGTTCTAAGTGTGGCGTGTCCTTCGGAAATCATGTTAATATGCTAAATCAATGCTCAAGAAACATTTATCATAATCAGTATTAAAAACTATGGAAGCCCATTTTCACCACTGAAAGAAAAATGTTAAAAAAAAAAAAAAAAATTCTGACCTCTTTCTCTGAATCTCTTAATTCTGACCTTTTTCCGACTCGCAATTGCGAGTTATAAAGTCAGAATTATGAGATATAAACTCACAAATGTGAGTTATAAAGTCAGACTTGCAAGACATAAACTCACAATTCTAACTTTCTTCTCAGAATTGCATGATAGAAACTCACAATTGTGAGTTATAAAGTCCGAATTGTGAGATATAAGCTAGCAAATGTGAGCTATAAAGTCAGAATTGAAAGATATTAAATCGCAATTCTAACTTTTTTCTCAGAATTGCGTGATATAAGCTCGCAATTGCGAGTTAAGTCAGAATTGTGAGATATAAACTCGCAATTCTAACTTTTTTCTCAGAATTGCATGATAGAAAGTCACAATTGCGGGTTATAAAGTCAGATTTGCATGCTATTAACTCGCAATTCTAACTTTTTTCTCAGAATTGCGTGATATAAACTCACAACTGAGGTTTAACCCTCAGAACTTTAATTTGTAACTCACAATTGCAAGTTTATATCTCATAATTCTGAGAAAAATAGTCAGAATTGTGAGATATAAACAGGTTGTCAAAGCTTGCAGTTTCTCTCTGCAAGTCATTCACGTTAATGCCAAGTATTCACTATACAATTTCAGGCCCGATGTTTACTCGCCAACAGTTATCTAGAGAAAACAAAAGTCTGAAATCTGCGCATTCCAGTGAGTAAAAATCATATAGTGTGAATTTTCAAAGATGTGATCTGAGAGAAGCACCAAAGCTTCGCTGGTCCCCAAGAAATATTTAGCAGATAAAATATCTGGAACTGTTTCTGACTCTTCTAGTGTGAAATGTTTTTTCACTTGAAAAGACATCAGCGACAACCCACAGCCAATGACAGTCAAACAGCGTAAAAGGAACAGTGATCTGATGACTAATGACGACACGTACAATGTATGGTTGGCATACGTTTGTTCAGCATGTCTGCATTACACTGTGTAGAATCTAAGTCACGAGAAAATTGACGAGAAGTGCAAACAAAATCCTTGTTATAACAACATGGCCAGGTGGTGAGCCAAAGAAATAAACATATTTCAGACAGGAGGATGTTTATTTCTCTTCATTTGGCTCACCACCTGTCCATGTCTTTATTTATGAGGATTTTGTTTGCACTTTCATTGATTCTCTTGTGTCTTCCATTACAAAATGGGTAATTTCACTGGGTTGCACTTAGACCAGTCAGCACTTAATCTGAAATGTGCCCATCAACTTATGAAAGCAGCTAGTTTGCACAGACCAGACTAGAAATGATAAGTAAACCTCACAACACAGCCACATGCAGCGGATAACAAAGAACTCCTTCAGTTCTTCTAGAAAGAATGGCACAAAACAAGCTGCACAGTCTAGCTCAATAAAGTGACCTACATTTCCATTGGGCACAATTTTCTGCACGAACTGAGATACCAGTTAGATGATTCGATTCGAGAATTGTTTGACTAGACTTCAGAGAATTGTTTCCGTTCAATTAAAACATTACCAATGCCATTTTATCTGCAAAAGAGTCCTTTCTAGTCTTAGATAAGCACAACAGAGTCTGCAGTCCCATCAGAGACACATGAGTGTGTGTGCAATTACGTGTATCTCAACAGTTTTATTCACAAGGATCCTAACAAATAGTCATCTGAAGACTGTCTTTATACATTTTATTAGTTTACTACTGCTCATATACAGTAGGGTCACATATTTAAACAAACCCCGACTCTAAATGTTAAATAGATAAATAGATATGGCTTATCTTACAGTATTTGGACATTCAGTAAATTACACCAAGTCATGCAGTTTGT
This sequence comes from Labeo rohita, assembly GCF_022985175.1. NCBI lineage: Eukaryota > Metazoa > Chordata > Actinopteri > Cypriniformes > Cyprinidae > Labeo > Labeo rohita. The sequence continues at coordinate 15,621,125 of NC_066875.1, read as the reverse complement.
TTAGCAGAGGTGTTACTACTTATCTAAGTGATCAGGCTTACGTTTTTTACCTGATGGGTAATTAAACTGAGAAAAAAGGTAATATAATATAAGACTTCCATTAAAACAGGGACCAAAGTTATTCTGAGGGACTAGAATAGAACACTCTTACAATCATACACTCTTAAATATAAAGGCCTCAGATTGGAGATATTTAAATAGAAGAACCATTCAATGATCAGTTGTTAAAAGAAGTATTGTTTTCTTAGATTATTTTCATTTTAATAATCTGAAGAAACTTTTAAAGCACCTTTTGTGAAATGGAAAGATTCTGTGAATATTAAAGGCTCTTCATAGAACCATAGCAGCAGTGTGGTAACCACATAAACCCAACAAATGCATAGCAATGCACTAAATAAAACCTCCTACCGCACAGCCGATCCACAGCAGCCTAGTATCATGGTGGTGTGTTTTGCATGGCTAACCACACACATTTTCACATTAACTGTAAAGAACATTATATGAACTTATTGTTGGTTGCTCACAAACTACCTTATTTTCAATTGAATCGTTGTGTTATTTAGCCTGGAGCTCTATAATATAACAGAAGCATGTGTTTGTGTCTGTGTGTACTAATATGAACCCTGAGGGGTTCAATTAATTACCCCAAGTGAGGATAGCGTCTAGGTCATAATCTTGTGGTGACGGCAGAAAACAGACATGCATGATATTCCCAAACTGTGACTGAGTAACCAAAGGAATTGATGGCATCTAGTGTTCCATCTAAGCAGACATGTGTGACTGTATTCCATTAGATCTAATCGGAAAGCATGATGAGATCAGGTAGATGGTCTAGATTATGACATCTATTTCTAGCATCCAAGTTTAGACTGGGATCAGTTGTCTTTTGATGATATTATGCTTGAGAATGTGATGACATAATAGTAGAAATAAACCTGAAATGCGACTGGTCAAAGAACTATAAATCTAGCAGACAGGAAATGTAGTTCAAACATGGTTGAAACTTCTGTCATCATTTACTCCCTGTTATGTTTTTTTTTAACCTTTCTTTTTTCTGTGGAACCGAATGTAATGTTTTTAGATGCTTAACTGTATGCTATTCACAATTAAATGAAACAATGTATTAATAGCTTAAATATATGTTGATGAAAATTAGCCCATTATTTACTCTCCCTCCAGGTCTCCTAGGTGACTTCCTTCTTTCAGATAACTCCAAGCTTTAGAATGGCATAGATGGGTGTTTGTCTTCATCAGTTTAAAACAAGTCCAATAAAGTACATCCGTGGCGCATGTGCAACGCCGACATCTTACGCTATCTGCCCGGAGCTGCTTCCGTGTACAACTGTCAAGCTAGATTAAAGTGATTCTTACATTTTTGGTTCGGGAGGCGGACACACTCTGTCAGTTTAAATCTAGATTAAAGACTCATCTCTTTAAACTGGCCTACACATAACACATTAACACATTTCTATAATTCAAATCTGTTAAAGGATTGTTAGGTTGCATTAATTAGGCCAACCGGAACCGGGAACATTTCCCATAACACCTGTTGTACTCGTTGAATCATAAGAAGAATGGCATCTCCACTAATATTAGTCTGTTTCTTTCTTATTTCGAGGTCACGTTGCCACCAGATCCAGTCTGTATCCAGATCAGATGGTCACTGCAGACCCTCGGATCCAGGCTGTACCCAGCCCAGATGGTGGATCCGCACCCAGAGATGACTTGTACAGCCCTGAATGTCAGCGAGGACCACGTCAACTAGATGAACCACAGAGACAGATCATCAGTAAGGAACTTGTCACCTAGACGGCCGTGGGCGCAAAACCACAGGAACCAGATGAGCCCTCTACAATCTGACTTTGCTGCAACATGGAACTTTTGCATTATTGACACACTATCGTCCTATTTAATACTGTAAAGTTGCTTTGACACAACCTGTTTTGTTAAAAAGCGCTGTATAAATAAACGTGATTGATTAATTGATTGATATTTTACAAAAATGCAGCAATTTGGCTTTTATTCATCTCCCAGAGCCGTGTGAGGCACTCTTTATTATGGATGGATGCACTTTATTGGACTTGTTTTGGACTGATGAAGTGAAACACCCGCCCATTCAGTGATAAAGCTTGGAAATGCCAGGATAATTTTTAATACAACTCCGATTGGATTCGTCTAAAAGGAGGAAGTCATAAACACCTAGGATGCCTGGAGGGTAAGTAAATAATGGGCTAATTTTCATTTTTGGGTGAACTATCCTTTTAATGTTAATTTTAAACTAAATATTTGTAATGCCCTGTATTTAAATATATTTGTAATTACACATATGTTACTTTTATATATATTAACTTACATATTAACACATAAAGGTGTACTTCTTTACAGCATGAGTATTGCTTACGTTAAACCTTTTTAAAAGTGTACTCTCTTTAAGTACACTCAAGTGGTCTTATATTTCATTAATATATATTCTGCACATACAGTAAAAATATAATTTTAAAATTTGAAGTTTGACCATATAATGATAGTTGGGTGCAATAGAGCTTGAACCAGAACATTCAGAAGTAAGAAAATCATACTGGCTCGGAATGACAATACGATTAGGAGTAAAATGTTGACACTGACAGAACTTACATTTTTGCATGAACTCTCTCTTAAGCACAAAAGTATACTCCACTTTTTACGCATATGCGAGCAACAGCGGACAGTGTGCATGTCATAAATTTCATCTTCAGAATAGCATGCACACTGCCTGATTTTTGTAAACGCACAGGTCACACATGCGCATTGAAGTTGCTTTGCAGTAATCAGTTGTTTCACAAGGTGACAAGAGTGTCATGGGCTTTGTTTTCTACCTGATCTCATGATGAAAACGTACCTGTGGGAACTTTTTCGCAAGACGCAAAATATCTACCTACAAGTACATAATTGCAGTTTCCAATAGAAATGAACACTAGAGGTGGTAAAACAGCAAGCACTTGTAATCTTTCCGTACAGAGTTATGATTACAGCTTCACACATTTTTGCTTTCTGGTGTTGACCCCCGCCAGATTACGACCCCCCCTAGTATTGGTAGGTTTAGGGTTAGGTGTGGGGGAGAGGTTAGGATGAGGCAATCATGTAGCGATTTTAATGAGAAGGGATAATAATTTGGCAGGGAGACGAAAATGGACACAACACCGGACATAACAAGCTTGCTCGGTAGCTCAGCCGGCACAGAATTGGACTTAGGACATGGAATCGTTGGGTACGAATCCTGTGAAAAACATGTCTCATGGTGAAAGAGCTGAAAGATGAGAGATCAAAAAACAAGCTAAAGCAGCATGCTTATGATTGCGTTTTTACATCACATTCACTTTTGCTCATACTATTGGGTAGGTTTAGGCGTAGTGCAGAAGGTACATTATTTTAAAACAGAGCATTAGAGTTATAACACCACTTAATAAACATTTCAAGTCAGAACTGTGGTGACACATACAAAACCAACATCACATAAACATACCATATGTACGTTCATCTGTTCCAGGAAAAAAAACAAAAAAAACACTCTTTTAGTGCCACTCAGTGGACATTTCTATTGAAAACTGCAGTGATATCTACTTATTGGTATGCATTTCGCTAGAAAACGAAACTAAAAAAAAGGAACAACAACAACAAAGAGGACATCGGATGCCCATTTTCTACAAGTTGGTATCATTCTTCATGAAATATCTGCAAAATACTTTGGTCAAAATTCCTCAATTGTCGTGTAAAACAACATCCTTTTTACCTCGTCAAAAACAGCTCTGTTCACAGCAACCCGTTTCGGTGCATGGCTCTTTAAATGATAATGAGCTACTGCTCACCCCACCCCTCTCTTCTGTTTTTTTTATGTATTTGGTAATCTACTACCAACAAAGAGTCTTATTTTCACTTTTACATCCAACTATAAAACACCTGCATTGCTTACGAGACGTTGTTGCTACAGCTGCTCGAGTGCGGAGAAAAAAAGTGGCTGAGGGTGGAAATGTGCAAATACAGGACAGTCCGTCAGCAGTCGTGGGCAGAGCTTGGCTAGTATGGTGTCATATTGCTCAGAATATCAAAACGGCTTGATAATTAAGACTTTTTAGGGATTACAAAAAAGGAGTGAATGGATTTTTATCATTGTAAGGTGGTTGAGTCCACACACTGCTAAGACACAATTATATGCAAACACCATGTAAAAGTGAATTTTACATCCGACATCCCCTTTAAAGGCTTTTCTGTGCAGCCTGTTCTGTTCAAAGAGTGTTCTTTCACTCCAGCCTATTTCACTGCTCAACTCATTCACACAGTCACCTGTCAAGAAGAGTTCAGACTTCAGAAAAATCATAAATAGATTCACTGATGAGTGGAGGGAACCGACTGTGACAAGCATGAATGCTATCTATCAGGATGTTCTAGCAATGCTATACTAAGATTAAGGTGAGAATGTAGGTTAGAGTTAAGGGTTAGTATTTGTTGCATTTATGTAGGCAATCAGCACTATGTGTCATTACTGATGAAATCTTTAGAAGCAGCTACAGAGCGGATTGCGTTTAACTGCTTTGGGGGGAAAAACATGCGTTTTAAGACACGACGTAGCAAAAAAAGCAGTATAATAACATATCAACTCTGACTCACTTAAGCCCTGTATTAGAAGTGCTCTGATGCTGCTTCCAGAGTCAGACCACGCTGCTTTTTTCGTATCAGCTCAACTAGCAATAAGGAAAAATAAATAGCTTAATAGCTCTGTTTGTTTCAAGACACTGTCTTTGGAAAACAACTACTCTGGCACAGAGTTCCTTTTAATCAGACCAGATAAAGAGATTAACGGACAAATTAATGAAAATGTAAAAGGACAACAACAGTGTATACACCAGTGCTGATGCTATTACAGGGAGACTTTGCGGTGGACACTGAGGTAAAAAACATTCAAAAGGTTTCTAAAGTCAACATTAAATGGAAACGGCAACTGCAATCTCTTGTGTCGATATACATGTCATTGAAGATATGCCATTGCAGGGGGATGGGCATGTTAATGTTTTTGATTATTAATATTAATAAGCATTATTACTATTAAGAAGCAGGATTAGGAGCTTACTGAGGCAAAAGCAGGGTTAATAGTAAATAATGATAATTAGTCACCAAATGAAAGTGTGAATGTGCACAGGTATATTCTTAATTTTTTTTAAATATAAATTATCAATTTCAAACTGTAAATAAAAAAGTATATAATACAATGTAATGCTGAACAACAATTTAGAATTGTATTGCTATTTTCAGTTCATCACTTCACTAATAGCAATATTAATTTTGATACATTTTAGTCATATTTGTCAGCGGTGCACCGGTTGAGTCTTGGCTGAAGCAGATTCAAGTCTGGATAGTGTAGCGTTACGACTTTTGTTTATTATGAAAAACGATCCGTGTTTAAATCCTGATCTGTCTCGTCTGAATAAGCATGATGCCTCTGTGTCATAACATTATTTTAGCATTCGTGTAAATGCATTTATTCCGCCTCTGTGCACTTTAGATGCAGTTTCTGTCCTGATAAGCTACTATTTAGAGAACGATAACCATTATATGACATGGAGTACAAACACAGTGGCACCATCTAAGCATTTATTGTATTGCTATTATCCAGTCATTAGAAACAGAAACATACAATACCCTTGTAATTTTGGTATTCAACAATTCTGTTTTCAACATCCTAATCACACTGAGACAGTCTCATTTGAATCATCGGTCACGTTGATGGCAAACCCACTAGTCGAATTCAGTTACAAAAATGTCGCATTTCAGGTTGGTCTACAGTTGAAAGGCCTACATGACACAATCAGCATTTGAAAGGCAGCTTTGACATTGATGCTTACTTCCTACTTCACACTTGCGTAATGATGATATCTCGGTCTAAAGAGAGCGAATAAGACAAATACAGATCATCAGACATCATTTTTTAAAGGAAATAACAATTCCCAGACTTCCAGAACAGCGTGTCCCTCTAAGAGGCAGTTTATTTATTGAGAAGCTAAACAGTCTAAATACACAAAGGCATAAAGTGTGCGAACAACCACGTTCACTGGAATATCACTAAGGGGATTTCTTCCAACTCATTCAACAAACCTAAAACTGCAGGCAACTTTCAAAGAACCTCCTCACTACTGTGGGATTTTATTTATGTTAGCTTTATGAGGAACTGTGTACTGCAAATGTGGTAAACAAGAAAGGGCTTTTCAGCCTCTTAAAAAGCTTGTGAAGCAAAGTTCCTTTATAATATAGTAAATATCTGTAGGTCACCGAGAATAACTATCTAGTTATCTAATTTAATTATTTAATTCAATAAAGGTAGAGAGGTGTTAAAAAGTGAGAGAAATTCTTTTGACATCTGGTTTCCTCTTCCAACTTCAACATCGTCCTACATCGCTGTTTTACCTTTTTTTTGTAAAGAGCGTTTGATCTTCTTTGCATGATGTTGAAGGTTCAAATGTGATGGGAGTTTTTCGACATACCCTAACTGTATTGACCTGGATTACACAGAAGTCACGTGTGCATTGCAGAAAATAGACGAGTGTTTGAGGTTAAAAAAAGTATATAAATTGTTCATTTGTGACTGATCGTTTAGCTAGATAAGACCCTTCTTCCTCAGTCAGCTTTAGAGCCCTTTGAAGCTGCACTGAAACTGCATTTTGGAAGTTCAAACTGGGGGATACCATTAAAGTCAACTATATGGAGAAAATTCCTGTAATGTTTTCCTCAAAAAAACGGAATTTCATATCGACTGAAGAAAGGAAGACACAAGCATCTTGGATGACATAGGGGTGAGTAAATTATCTGTAAATTTTTGTTCTGGAAGTGAACAACTTCTTATTGTTGACTAGTGATTAGAGATTCATTTTTGGGTGTCACTACTATCACAACTATCACCATCCAATGTGATTTCATAATAATTCATATGTATTTTACATGAAATATGGTTCTACAAAACGTACATTTATGTTTTTACAGAAACTAAAACGTACAATACTGACGTATTTACAGCATCTAAACCTACAATACTGACGTGTTTACAGGATGTAAACGTACAATACTGACTTACACATGAATCCTTGTGAATATTAAAATCGCAGCACTGATTATATTATTTTTGTATTCAGTTGCCATATCAATAGCATTGTTTTCAAATGCATTATTAAATTGTTTACTTTTATTCGGAATATAAAATGATAATATTTCATTCTGTTCTGTGTGATTTATGCTGCCACTTTGGAGAATACATCATTTATAAGACTACACTTTAAACCTTTAAATTGAATAACATTTCTACAATTGTTTAATACTTATCATGTAATGTTTACTTTGTTTGCCACGGGACATGCTGTGACTGACAGTACCATAAAATACACCAAAAATGCAACATAATTACAAGGAATCAATTTTATTTGTGCACTGCAATCCAAATCTTCAGAATCCATACGACTGTGATGAACAGAACCACATCTAAGCCTTTATTCAGCGATCTTCATCTCCATCATGAACAGCAACCATAAGCAGCAATACCTGCACTAACGCACTCATTACAAATTCAAAAGTTGGCGCTTAAAAAAAAACTTTACAACCGGTTTTACGCCAAAAAAGCTCATTGGCTCTCACCTGCTTCATCACAGACTGCAACATGCTGCGTTTTTTCTGAGGTGTGTTTAAATGATAAATGCGTGCCTTCACGGAGTGGATCGGAATAATAATCCGGATCATATTATCAGCAATTAACAACTTAAATTCTGTTCTGCACCTCATACAAAACTATTATAGTCCACCAGAGAGGACTGCGGCTGCAATGCATCGTCATTTGGATTACTTTTGGTACTGCTTTTAACATTTTTTATAAATAAATTATTGTGATTGCATTTATCCGTCTGTCATGTTTTCTTTATACTGTACAGAAATAGTTATGGTTATGTTTAGAGGTAGGAGTGGGATTAGCAACTATAACAAATAACTTTTTAATGCTATATTGTTACAAAAATGGTAATTTCCTTGCATATTTTGGTAAACTACATTTTATATTAACTATAAAATGAGTAGGTTTAGGTTAAGGGTTAAGGGGTCTAAAAAATCTAAATCGCTTATCAATAAAATGACAAAAATGCACTGATACAAATATCGTAATTATATAAAAGATTTGTAAATATTTTACGTTTTTTAGCTTAAAATACGTAGCATTACATTTTTATGTTTTAAACATTAAAATACATCCAAATTGTATGTATGTTTCAACATCAATAAAAATGTGCGTTTTGTGTTTCTAAATGTTACATACTGATACCCATGTATAAACAATGAGATCGGCTGCACTATTACGATACCAGTTTCCAAATGGATTAATCTCCTGATTAAACAACACAGATAAAGAGAATGTCAACACTCATTTCAAGTTTATCAGTATTGACTGGATAATCCAGACATTATTCATGGACAAGATCAAATCAACCCTGTTTGCTCACAAAAAAAAAAAAAAAATGCTGTTTCAGCTTTCAGAGTTTTGCAATTTAAGGTGATTGCAAATTGCCTGCAGACACTAATGGAACTAAGAGTAAAGGACTACCAATACATTTTAGAATAGTAAAGTGGAAGAAATATTGTATTATGGCCTGAAGTGACCCGTTCAGCCTCTCATTTTGTAGGACATTCATAATATGGGACAGAGACCAAAAAGCTACTCAAATAGATAAACAAATCCATCTAAGCCTCTAAGACGAAGTGTATTCAAATGATCTGAAGGACACAAAAAATAACAATCGACCTTTCACTCAGAGCACATTTGTTATGATAGTCATCTGTGCTACAGGAAATTCCTTCATTACTGTGCTTACAATTGGGAACCCTTAACTGAACATGTAGCCTAACACATGCCACTCACACAGACACAAGCAAAGTCTACTCACAGTGCTTTTGCTTATGTGCTCTCTATATTTCTTCAATCCTTTCTCTTCTGAAATGGTATCATTTTCTCAATGTTTCTTGCATACACATGCATATTATCAATGGCATCCTGCAAAGCAACAGATGACCACAGTCTGGATGGGAAGTGGGTCGCTGGGTCAACTCACAAAGAGCCCAAAGTCAAACTCCCAGCATACACACACATACAGTATCTCACAAAAGTAAGTACACTCCGCACATTTCAGCAATCATTTTAGTATATCTTCTTAAGGGACAATACTATAGAAATGAAACTTGGATATATTTTAGAGTAGTCAATGTGCAGCTTGTATATTTACTGTCCCCTGAAAATAACTCAACATACAGCCATTATTGTCAAAAAAAGCTGGCAAAAAAAGTGAGTACACCCTAAGTGATAACAGCATTATGTCATTTAACCATGCAAAGCCACGTGTCCTGTTCATCATGTTCATGTTTTTTTCTGCTTGACAGGACCATACAAAGTTGTGTATCTTGTATTAGAGCAGTTCAATTTTGGTGCTTTGAGTACAATTCTCTCATGCTGACCAGTGGATGTTCAACAAGGCACCTCATGGCAAAGAACTCTCTGAAGATTTGAGAATTAGAATTGTTGCTCTCCACAAAGATGGCTTAGGCTGTAACGGGTTCAGTAACAACCTGTAACTGAGTTACAGTACTGTGGCCAGGGTCAATACAGAGGTTTTCGGAGACGGGTTACATTCGGAATAGGCCTCGCAAGGGTCGATCAACGAAGTTGAGTACTCATTCTGTGCGTCAGGTGCAGAACCTGGCTTCAAACAACAGATGCATACTTTGCTTTAGAGGTTTCAGCCATATGCTGCACACTGCAACAATCGGTTTGCATCGGTGTCATCGAGAAGGAAGTCTCTTCCGAAGCTGGCTTACAAGAAAACCCGCAAACATTTTGCTGAAGACAACCTGTCCAAGAGCATGAATTACTGGAACCATGTTCTATGGTCTGATGAGACTAAGATAAACTTGTTTGGCTCAGGTATCCAGCATGTGTGGTGATGCCCTGGTGAGGAGTACCTTTTTGTGTCTCTCCTACAATCAAGCATGGTGGTGGTAGCATCATGGTCTGGGGCTGCATGAGTGTTGCTGGTACTGGGGAGCTGCGGTTGAGGGAAACATGGATTCCATTATGTACTGTACATTTCTGAAGCAGAACATGATGCCTTCCCTTCAGAAACTGGGCCGAATGGCAGTTTTCCAACATGATAATGACCCCAAAGATGACAACTGCCTTGCTGAGGAAGGTGCACGTGAAGGTGATCTGACCTGAACCCTATTGAGCACCTATGGGGCATCCTCAAGAAGAAGATGGAGACGCACCATGTGTCTAACATCCAGCAGCTCCATGATAGAGGATTATAGAGGATTTGAAAAGGATCCCAGCAACAACCTGTGCAGCTCTGGTGAATTCCATGTGTAGAATGATCAAGGTAGTGCTAGATAACAATGGTTTAAAACAAAACATCAAACTTGTCAAAACGTTGGACACAGTTTTGACAAGTTCACTTAGGGTGTACTCACTTTTGTTGCCAGCTGTTTTGACAATAATGGCTGTATGTTGAATTATTTTTATGGGACAGTAAATATACACTGTAATCACATTATAATTATTGGGCATTCCCTACATATCTTCACAAACCATCATATTTGTTTATAAGTCATGTACATTTTTTTTAATCAAAATATTCGGTTCTGCTATCTGTCAACGTTGTGCATTCTAGCATCATGTGTGTTACCATGGTGGTGTTTTGTTTTTGCATGACAATGTTAAAGGACAATTTTGATAACCTTTAAGTCATCACATGGCCTTTCATTATCAGTACATTTTACAGTAATAAACAGATTTTAACAGCTCTAATGGGATTGTATACTGACATATACACAGTTAGGAACCAGTAAAGTTCTGGCAACCACAGCTGCAGTTTTTCAGTGCAGAAAACAGTGTAACTAAGAGCTCCTGTCTGTGTTCCATTAAGCAGCACACAGAATCCAAATATTCCTCATAGCTTGTATCGCAAGAAGACTACACCCTTATTGATATAGTAGGAACTCAACAAAGTACACACAACACTTTTAAGCTATGTAAATAGGTTTTAGCACAAGCACTTAATTTGTCACTCAGCAGTTTTGTCTGCCTATAGCCAGACTACACCTTTCCCTGCCGGTGTCACAGCCTGCTGCTCAGGTTTAACAGATTTTATTTAATTTGATATTAATTGATGCTTGCGCATTGACAGTAAATGAATGAGGAAAGCACAATGCCAACACAGATGCAATGTGCCAGCAACTAAATACTTGCTCTGCCACCTCCCTGACAATGAGAAGAATACTACCCAAGTATATATATTTAGTTACTAGGTTTAAAGCCTAATGCCACAAAACTCATACTACATTATCACTGACAATGTTTTAGTTCTAGGTTAATCATGCAAGTTTATTACATGATTTACTAACACTTCATTTATTCCAACCCTGTATGAGTTTCTTTCTTTCTTCAAAAATAAAGATATTTTGAAGAATGTTGAAAACCAAACAGTAGCCATTGACTTCTATGGTATTTTAATTTGAAAGTGAGTAAATGATGACAGATTTTTTTTTTTTTTGGGGGGGGTGAATTATCCCTTTAACTAAACTCATCAGTGACTAGAGAACAATACTGAACACAGTGCCCACTCATTTCCCTTGTCATTATAATAAACGTGTTTGTGTAAGACTCATTTGGAGGCTGATAGTAATCAGCTCCTAAAGTAGGCTGTAATAAGGTCTCATCATGTAATGGTCATTAGTGTTCAACAATGGAAAATACATTTTCAAAAACTCCAAAAACGTACCTGTATTTACAATTGCATGCATTTTCCAGTTGAAATTAACACTAGTGACAGTGAAACACCAACTAATTGTATTCGTTTTCATATATATTATGACTGCAGGAGCAGGCTATCAATTAAGACTTCCTAGTACAATACTACACTTTGACCTCAAACTCTTTAGTACACTTTAGAAATTTTGTGAATGATTTGTAAACTAATACGCATAATCAGCTCCATATGTATGGCTTTAATGAAGTAGTAAACATGCTCCGTAGCTCACCTCCACAGTATTGCACTTGTGATACAGAATGCTTCAGTATGAGTCCCCGTGAAAATGAAAACAAATGCATTTTTATTTCACATTTGCTTTTGTTATCACTATTGGTTGTGTTTAGGATAGGATAGGTTTTATTGTAGGTTGTATGTTATTTTCAAAGAATTAACCTTTTAGCACCACTCACCGACATTTCACTTCCGAACTGTAACAAACAACTTGAAATGTTGCCAGATTCACATTCATGTGTTTCTGGTAAAACTGAACATGCTTTTAGCACCACTCACTGAACATTTCAATTTGAAAGTGTCATGAAACTTGCAGGAAGCAACATAATATCATTTCATCATAGACATGTTTGTCCGATGAGCCTGGGTGGTCAATGTTATATAATTTGAAAACTGTAATACTACTGTATGCTGTAGGTCAAAATGTGATTACAAACACTAGGGGAAAAGACCAACGTTAACACTAAATGCTCAAGTCATTGTAGACTTCAACAACCCCCTTAAAACCAGAGTTAAAGGAGAAGTTCACTTCCAGAACAAAAATTTACAGATAATTGACTCCTTTGTCATCCAAGATGTTCATGTCTTTCCTTCTTCAATCATGAAGAAATTATGTTTCTTGAGAAAAACATTTCAGGAATTATCTCCATATAGTGGACTTCAATGGTGCCCCCCAAGTTTGAACTTTCAAAACGCAGTTTATATACAGCTTCAAATGGTTCTTATCTATAACCTGAAATGCTCGTCTTGTCTCGTCTCTGCGATGTGCATCCGTTGTCTGTATAATCCGGGTCAATACAGTTAGGGTATGTCGAAAAACTCCCATCTTGTTTTCTTCTTGAACTTTAAAATCATCCTACATCGCTGTTTCACATTTGATCTTCTTTCAATGTTCACTTTGTAAACGCTGGGTCGGTACTTTTGCAGCGATGCAGGGTGATTTTGAAGTTGGAGAAGAAAACGACATGGGAGTTTTTCGACATAACCTAACTGTCTTGAACTAGAAAAAAAGAGTTCACAAAGAGCTAGACAAGATGAGTGTTCAAGGTCAAGAAGTATACAAATTGTTCATTTGTTTTGAAAATGACCAATTGTTTCGCTTCTTCATCGGCTGGGATCATTTAGAACCATTTGAAGCTCAATTGAAACTGCATTTTGAAAGATCAAACTTGGGGGCACCACTTAAGTCCACTTTATGGAGATAAATCCTGAAATGCTTTTCTCAAGAAACATAATTTCTTATCGACTAAAGAAGACATGATCATCTTGGATGACAAGGGGGTGAGTAAATTATTCGTAAATTTTGGAAGTGGACTTCTCCTTTAAGAAAACCCCAAGGTGCAGCGCAGTTATAATTAGGGGTTTCCTTCATTCAAGGGGTTTGCTGCAGCTGGGAACAGTGATGCACTTGTTGTATTTAAACAAGTATGCATACCAAGTGTCCATTAGAATGCACTAAACTCTGGCAACAGCTGAAACAATTTGTCCAAGCGCTTTAATTTCTGATGAGTCAATTACCATTTGCATGCAGGTTATTTACCCTTCCGATTAAGTCTGCATTCCTGCATGACCACAGATCTGGATTACATTCATCATATGAGCAGCAGTGTGTAGCTCTGTACAGACAGCAATCTGTCATCTCACCCTGTGTCCTCAGCAAGTGCGCACTGACCAGACTGCTGCCTGTCAGAAACGATCTACTGTCATTAAAGGCATGACTAATATTGGGAAAACAGCTGTGGGGTTATGAACCAGAATAGGCTGACTGACGGAATCAGTCCTGTTTGTTTATACATTATGCACTCAGTATTAGCATGGTACAAATTCTAGTTCTTCGTTTATTTTTTTTTAAAACACAATTTATTTATTTTGTAAGACTTATTTGTTTGATATTTGAAAGACGGATTCACAGAGTGTCCTAAAAGCTAGCATTCTATCCTATATAGTATATAGTCAATTGAATATTAATTCAAAGGGCCAAAAACTTTTTTAAAATCTTATAGAGCGACCCGGGACAACATTTCCAACATTCCCAGTCTTTCCCATGATGACAGCGTCCTATACAATTGTGATAAACAATAGTGATATCTGCCAATATTTGGACATTTGTGACCCTGGACCACAAAACCAGTCTTAAATAGCATGGGTACATTTCTAGCAATAGCAAAAATACATTGTATGGGTCAAAATTATCGATTTTTCTTTTATGGCAAAAATAATTAGGATATTAAGTAAAGATCATATAAATATATCTGTAAATATATCAAAACTTAATTTTGGATTAGTAATATGAATTGCTAAGAACTTCATTTGAACAACTTTAAAGGATTTATTTTATTGATTTTTTTTTTTTTTTTTTTTTTTTTTTTTTTTTACACCCTCAGATTCCATATTTTTAAATAAGCGAATCTTGGCCAAATTTTGTCTTATCCTAACAAACATTACATCAATGGAAAGCTTATTTATTCAAAAAATTGACCCTTATGACCCTTATTTGAGAATTTATTGTCATCAGCTGATGAATGGGTGGTATCCCTCATGGTTTTTGACAAAAATATTTCTATACCTAAAATAATGGTGCAAATTAATAATTTTCCAAGATAGAAATATTACATAATTATCCAATACCAATACTGGAAGTTGACAAAAATAAGTTGGAGCTTGAATGGACATGATACTTGATTAGCCTTGTGCTAGTTACTAGCAACTAAAGCATGAACTAGCAGCTAATGAGTACTTACTAGTAAAACTCGTATAAAACGTTAGCTTTTAAGAGTGGAATGGTTATCTGTCACTTAGGATAGTGACTAGTAGCAAAAGTGGCCTACTGGTGACAGACTTGACAGACACCCATCACTATTAAGTGCTAGAATAATCGATATGTTAGTAGTGAAACTGAAAATAATACTAGTCATTACAGGGTTATAATTTAGTTACAGAAAAAATACTAATAACAAAAATAGATAATTTAAAGAAATAAATGTCAAAATAGCTTGCCATAGCGAACATGGTTAATAAACATGTATACACTTTCAACTGTTTAGTGAATATTGTGTAAAATAAATGTCTGTTAAGCAATCTACAAGAGAATTCTATCAGCCAGTGGCCATGGAAAACCCCGTCTGGTGGTTTCTCCTCATGGAGGTGCTGGCTGATGACAGTGCTGTAAGGAGGGGGTTCCTCCTGCTCTCTCATGCCAAGCGTTTATTGGTGGAACAGCAGGAATTCCATTTGGATGTTGTCCTGACCTTCATCACATTCATAAGCAGTCACTCCTACAGCCAAAGCATCAGCTTCTCTAAAATCATCCAGAACTGATGTGAGGCTGGGAAATGACACTATTAGCATTCCCTGATTAACACCCATCATAAACAGCACTAACAATCGACTATGTGGACAGTATTTGGAGTTACTAAATCACCCCTCGACAGACAGAGAGAGAGAGAATAAGGCAGGCTGATCAGATTTGTGGTTTCTTAGGATATAGAGGTCTTACCTGTAGGAGCAACAGCTGCTGCTGCTGCTGCTGGATCAGGAGTGACTCGGTTCGACAACTGACTCGTGTATGAACTCTCTAAGCCCAATACCGCAGAGATGACGAGTCCACGCAGCAACAGAACCGCTGCCCCGGACAAGAAAGTCATGGTGTGCAAAAGCTTTCAAACGAACAATAAATAAATCAACAAGAGATCACACAGTATTTTCACCCAGTGGATCGTCAAAACGAATCACAAGAATGAAACGTGTGATTTGAACAGTAGTTAGACAGAAAGCACCGAGTTTAAATACCCGAGAAGATCCAAGCTGTAAAAACGTAGCCAAAAAAGAAGTAATCCAAGCTAAAAAACGACCTAAAATGCATCCACGCTGTCCAAGACGTCAAAAGAAGATCGCGAGGTAAAACTCCATCCAAAAGAGATGGTCAACTCTTCTAATATGACACATTGAAATAGACATCAGAGCATACAGACATCAGATCCTGGACTGGGTTGGAGGATCTGGCTGTATCCTACTTTAGGATCCAAACAGACAAGTGCAAACTGACGAGGAATCCCCTGTTTGAGAGGAGCTGAAAACACGCATTTTTTCTGTTAGAAAATACCCCAGTGAGTCCAATGCAAATATTCCAGTTCTACACTGGAAGTAACAGCAAATAGTCTCGGTACATCCACAAGACCCGGCAGATTTCCAGCATATTAAACGCCTCTGAGAACGAAAGTGTCAGATCCCAGTGTGCCGTTTAATCCAAATCCATCGGGACCATCCAAAATACACGCGTGTGCCGTTCATGTCCAAATATTAACCGAGTTTAAATGTCAAGTCCGCATGACTGCGCCTGACATGAGGGCTCAGGTCTGCCCACTCTGCCTTTGCTAGTAGATGCAGAAACTAAATTCAGGGGGCGGAAGTCCGTATGCAAATCAATTGACAACAGGACGCCGGCAGTTTGATTCTCCCTCTTCGCGGATCTCGCCTAAAACTCTCTCGTATGACACAAAACCAGCTGCTGCTGTGAACTGGAGGGGCTGTGTGCGGCAACAATGGGCTGTGTGCTTGGCTGACTATCGGTATGCATAACAAGAGCACCAAAGTTGCTCGGGAATGCTGGCGCCTCCCGGAAACAGCCAGCTCTATTGTTCATCACTTCCCACTTTTATTTCTCCCATCGCGACACCACGCAACAATTTACACCCAGAGAATCATCCAAGTTTTTCTCCTCGCTGCGGGCTGCGATTGGTTGAGCGATCCCAACATGGCAAAATCTGATTGGCTGACAGCGTGAGAGAGACGTGAGCTTTGAAAAGGCAGACCGCGGGTGAAAGCAGTCAGCCAGATAATGGGTGTCTTCTTGTTGAAAGATAATGTTCACCTGGAATATGATGCTGATTTTTCCGTGTGGGTGTTTTTTCTGCAATGATGTACATACGAAAATGATGAATCGTGCGTACGATTTAGTATTAAAGTGTGGGTTATTTATTTATTTAGCTAGCTTTATGATTCAAATTATGTGTATATCGCATGAGATGAAGACTTATGAGTCTTCCATAAAAAGCTGTTCAATTCCACATGGAGCAGGTCACCCCCTCATCAACTCCGCCATGTTCACATCACATGACCAGAAGCCGATTGGTCAGTAACTTATAATGCATTCACTTTTAGACGCTTTACATAAAAGTAGACTGTAAGTAACAAGCAAAGCATTATATACTACCATTCCAAAGTATTTTTTAATTGTTTGGTTAATGTTGATTTTTGTTACAGTGTAATTATACATTTAAGTACTGAGTAATGTTAATTAACAACACGTACTTACTATATGGTTATGCATAATTATTTGTTATTATAATAGTAAATATATGTAGCATTTGTAACAAGGAGACCTTAAAAAGTGTTACCAAATTTTTTTTTTTTTTTTTTTTTTTATTGTCTCTTATGCTCACCAAGGCTGCATTTATATGATCAAAATACAGTAATATCGTAAAATATTATTAAAATGTAAAAACCTTTATTTTATCTGTTTTTTATCTAATTAATTCATTTGATGGCTTAATTTTCATCAGCCATTAGTGGCTTGTTTTCAGTGTCACATGATCTTTCAGAAATATGGTTTGCTTAAAAAACATTTATTATCAATGTTGAAACAGTTGCATTCTTTGATGAATAGAAATAAAAAAAACAGATATCTTAGAAATCTGTTTTGTAACATTTTAAATGTTTTTACTTTCAACTGATCAATTTATTGCATCCTTGAATAAACGTATACATTTCTTTCAACAACAGCAAAAATACATAAATAAAAATCTGAAATAAAAAACATATTAACCATATGGATCAGCATGTGTGCGAATGACCTATCTAAACTAAATCAGTACAAATTAAATAAACAATACGTTAAAATTAAATATCCAAACAAGCAGTATCTGCTGGAATGTTAAAACACACACACACACACACACACACACACGTTTGTTTTTGTGAATTGTGGGGACTTTCCATAGACTTCTATAGATTTTATACTGACCAAACGATATTGTCTATCCCCTAACCCAACCCTAACCCTAAACCTAGCCCTCACAGAAAACATGTTTGCATCGTTACACTTTCAGATAAACATCATTTACTATTTTTAATAATTTTTTAACGGTCCCCACAATGTCAAAAATTTCAGGTTTTACTATCCTTGTGGGGACATTTGGTCCCCACAATGTAGCAAAAACAAGTACACACACACACACACACACACACAATGCACAGCCATTTTTTTTTTCGGATTTAATCGAAGAATGTTCATACGAATGTGTTATAGATAAAAGAGCAAAACAAAAAATAAAGAGATTTGATGTGAAGGCATCAATAAGTAAACTCGCTTTATGCATCCAGGCCAATAGGTGTCAGTATAAAGTGCAAAACCACTAATGCTATGGAAACAAATAAGAATCAGCAAAACACTAACAAAAGCTTGAGTGCAGCTTTAAGTATCACATATAGTCCGTTCAAAAAGTAAAATGCTTTCATATCATGTGTATCAATATCTTTATTTAATATAAAGTTTGAAGTTGATGACATTTAGCATGTTAGAGTGCAATTAATTATTTGTGATAAATTCACAGCTAATACTCCCAAAGCAAGCTCCCTTAACATCCTGCATAAAGGTTTCAACTGTATCAGCAGGACAGGACGGCAGTTATTACAGAGGTCTAAATATATAAAGGTGCCCAAGAGAGAGGCAGAGGAAATGTGATAGTGCCTGTCTACAAGACATGTTTCGGCGAGGAGCAGCGCTTTGGTACATTGAGGGACCGCTAGGGGTGCGCTGCTCCCATGGTGACTGAAAGTCCGGTAATAACGGGACAGGGCGTGGGAAGCTGTGTAAACAGGTGGCAGATGTACCGAGAGACCAGTGTGGGGCAATGGGGAGTGAAAAGAAAACGGACGAGTGGCATAATTTGATATGAGGCACAGAGGGAATGAGAGGGGCAGGCGGATAGAAGGAGCAGATGTCAGAGAGCCGCTGGAGTTTGCTTAAGCTGGGGGTCAACTTGTAGAGTCATGAATGATGCTGAAATTCATGGGCTGAATGCACTGTACAGCCTGTACAAAATAAGGGTCATTCCACTAAACAGGAGGGATATTTGTCTTCATATAAACGTGTTCGAATGAATCTAACAATCTACTGCTGACGCAAACTTTTACTAAATATATATAACACGTGTACATATACAAACTTAAAATCCAATTACACAGAATCACTAAGGAATTCTGTTACAAATAATTACAGAAATTAACAAAATCTAGTCGTATATATTAACGTAGGGAAATGTAACAATTGCACTTAACAGCATGAAATTACTGTTTAGACTGTATTGAATTAAATTTATTGAAATAAATATTCATGGTTGAAATGCATATAAATGTCAGGCAATGTAAGAGTTGCTCTTAACAACGTGAAATCGTGTTTATACTGTACAGCTAATACTGAATGAATAATGAATTAACAGTTTAAGATATGATTCAGGCAATTCTTATACATTTCTGCTTCAGAAAACTGCTTCCTCATACGAAAATCTGATGTATGGCAATATATGTAAAACACATATATATATATATATGTCCATGTATGGATTACAGAGATATACAAAATATATGTCAGATACTTGTACATATATGCAACATATATTTCAAAATATTACAAAAATGTCCGCTTTCAAATATGAAAAAAATTATATCTAAATTAATAATAGCTCCTGTCAACAACAGAAGTAACCTATAAACAAATGTTAGTGTAAAGAAAATAAACATTAGAGATAAAAGATAATAAACATTAATTAATTGCAATTTGCATCAAATATGTTATATTATTGGACATGCAGAGATGTGCCCCCGTTCTCGAAACAAACAGATGTACAGACAACAAAACACAATTCATTTGGTATGACTTCAAAATTACCTGCATTTCTCTTTCAAATCAATAACATTTTTTGTCGATCTAAGGTAGTGTAATTAGATCTGCGTTTATTAACAGTCACACGAAACAGCCATTATGCAAATATGAAAGGCAAATACGTATCTCCATCAGTGCTGCTTCTGTTATCCAAGGACATTACACTTACGTTCAAAGTTTGATAAGTGCTTTCATCCAAATTCACTGGTACTAAGCCAAAAGGATAACCATCCTATCCAAGTATCCTAACTGCAGTAGATGGCATCTATTATCATTTTAAGACTTTCACTATTCTTAAGATCCTTATCTGGGAATCTTTATTAGTTACACTGCAACTACAAATACTGTTTCTAGTACAAATTGTACCATTAACATATAAAATATATTTCAGAATGAACCTCGTTATCATGGAAGACTTTTTTTGTGTTTTTGGCCAATATGCAATTCTAGGGCATTATATTATATAAGAGTAACCAGTGTTATTTTAAAATTATTTATATATTAGTATTTATTAATTTTTGAACTAGCTTTTATTATATATTTTAGACTACATTTTAATTTTTGTAAAATAATATTTAATTGTAATTTTTGTAAAATAATATTGTTTTTTTCAGCTTTATTAATAAAAATGACTTGTAAATGTTTTAGCTAGCAATAACAACATACAGTATTCTGTTAGGTTTGCAGTGATAATATAGCGTCAACGTATGTGACCCTGAACCACAAAACCAGTCAATAAATAAGCTTTCCATTGATGTATGGTTTGTTAGGATAGGACCATATTTGGCCGAGATACAACTACTGTATTTTCAAATTTGGTATATGAAGTTGCAAAAAATAAAAAAAAATAAAATACTGAGAAAATCTTCTTTAAAGTTGTCCAAATGAAGTTCTTAACAATGCATATTACTAGTTTTGATAAATATACAGTAGGAAAAAATATTTTCATGGAACATGATCTTTACTTAATATCCTAATGATTTTTGGCATAAAAGAAAAATTGATCATTTTGACCCATACAGTGTATTGTTGGCTATTGCTACAAATATATGTGACTTATGACTGGTTTTATGGTCCTGAGTCACATATTCATAACATTCCAAAATAAGAATATGTTTTAAAAAAAGGTATGTTTAAGATTTAAAAAAAAAGACAACATATAATTCATAAATTATTCTGTTCCTAGTGTTTTTCCCCCTTGTGTCACTATTGCAGTTCAAACAATTCACTGGAAATCGTCAACCTGGTTCAACCTGAAATGTGCCATCTGCAATTCACTGTGCTCCTGTAATCAAATGCATTTCTATGTAAAAAAGGAGCAGCGTGGGACTTATTTGGAACTCACTGAATCTTGAGAGGCTGTTACATACAGAACCAAAATGGTGGAAGAAATTATGGATTTATAAATAGGAGGAATCAGTTACGTCAGGTGAAAAGTAAAGTCGCTTCATAGCTAAACATTCTGTCATGTTTTACTCATCCTCAGGTTGTGCCACACCAACACTTTCATTCTTCTGTGGAACATGCAAGTACATATTTTAAAAATGCTTTTGTCCACACAATGGTAATCAAAACTGTGTGATTACCAACATTCTTTAAAAAAAAGCTCCTTTATGTTCCAAATAAGACAAAGCCATACAAGCATACTAATGTTATACGAATGTTATTTTGGAATGACATGACCATTAGTAAATTTGAGTTAAACAGTTTAAAGTTTTGGGTGAACTATCCCTTTAAAGTCAGCATGAATACAAAATGGACTGGAACATCCAGTCACCACAGCAGACAAACGCACAGCCTGTTTCTCAGACGGAGGTGGCGAAGAGGAAGATCTGCAGCAAGGGCATCACCTTCAGGGTTGAGAGGTCAGCAAGAACAGCCTGCAAGGAGAAGAAAAATTTGAGAATGAAAAAACAAAGGCTCTTTCTAGCCATGTTCTATGTAAGCATGGCTGTAGATTTAAGTTAGTGTCAGGCCCATCATGGTAAACACTTATAAAAGCGGCATCCATTTAGATTGCCTGGCAAGAAAAACACCAGAACACCCCAAAAATGAAAATTTTGTCAGTAACTACTCACCCTCATGTCGTTCCAAACCTATATGACACTCGTTCATCTTCAAAGCAAAAATTAAGATATTTCTGATGAAATCTGAGAGCTTTCTGACCCTGCACAGACAGCATGCAACTACCACGTTCAAGGCCCAGAAAGGTAGTAAGAACATCATTAAATAATCAATGTGACATCAGTGGTTCAACTGTAATTTATGAAGCTATGAGAAAACTTGTTGTGCGCAAATAAAATGAACGACTTTATTGAAGAATTTCTTCTCTTTTTAATGACATCCTTACTACCTTTCCGGCCCTTTAATGTGGTAATTACATTACTGTCTATGCATGGTCAGAAAGCTCTTGGATGTCATCAGAAATATCTTTATTTGTCTTCCGAAAATAAACAAAGGTCTTACAGATTTCAAACGACATGAAGGTGAGTAATTAATGACAGAATATTAATTTTTGGGTGAGCTTGGTTTAAAATTAAACTTCTGAGCAGTGTTGTATACATCACAATGCTATTGAATATGAATAATGAACCTTTTGCATATGAAATTTTGCTAAAGTGACTGCACCTTCAGCCAAACTACATGCATAATACATGCATGCATAACCACCAATCCAGTTTCACAAAATGGTGTCCGCTGGCCCGCACTGATGCGACTCAAGAGCTTGGAAGGTGCTAAGAGTGCATCCGCCTCCCAGGAGCCACTTGGGCGGGGGTTTTCAGAAGGAATCAAGTGTTCTCAAGCTTCGGTCCTTATGGAATTGGAAGCAAATAAATTTAGAGGCCCCTATCAGGTTAGCAAGTCTCCTCTAATGTTTCATGACCAGGCCTGGGTGCTAAAAATACAACGTGTTATGATACTTTCTCCAGTAGGGACCAGGTGGTACATAAGCAAGCAGATACTGTCCGGCAGCATCTTCACAGTGTCCTGGGGCCCAGGCCCGTGCGTCACTGCGGGTTACAGCCAGAATTAATGAAAGCAGGTCAGATGCACTTTTACTACAGCTGTCAATCAAGCAGTTGCATGTGACAGCATCCGACAGCGCAGACCTCTTAACTAGCATAGGATGCTTTCATAAAAATTGAACGTGTAGAAATTAATTCCTAACTATAACATGTTGGGCTTTTGCGTAATAAAATGTTTAGATCCTATCCGTCAAATTATATAAAAGCACCTCTGATTTCGAAGCAATACGTTTTCTGGGTTAAGCTAAATTAGAATTTGTGGGATGATTTTAAATAATCTAGATGTGTCCTTTGTTTTCTTAAAACAAAAAAAAAAAAAAAAACAATCTTGGTTACTGTTACATATATGAAAATGGGAAAAAGTGGAATCTTCATCATCACAAAAAAAGTCCAAATGGCATGAATTCCTATTAACGCAACTGGACTTCAGCTGAGAAGTCAAAGAACATTTATTAAACTAAAATTATGTTAACACTCTAACGGTTTATATCTTGTATCTATACTGTTTATATAGTGAGTATCTTGGCCTATTTACTTCCATTGTAAGTGCCTCACTGGAACACAGATTGTTGTGTTTATTCAAAAAAAAAGAAGAAATCGATTATTAAGGACAATTAATAATGATAAAAATGAAGGACATCATGCCATAAAATGCTTCCTATTGATCTTAACTTTTACTAAACACAATATAAAGAGTAGAGGTAATGAGTTATAATCTGTTACGCATATAATGGCACTGAAGGATACATACACACATGCTCAGTATACAGTGTCGACAGTTAACTGTCATGCTAAAGTTCCCATCACATTGGACATCACATCTTCTAAACATTTTAAAGACTGGGGTGTGGGGGACTTGGTCCACTTTTAAATGTGGTTATCCCAGCAATTTTGAAGCATGTGCCTTGGGTGGACTGAGTTACTAGTGTTGGCTGTGAGTGAAGACACTATTTTTGTATTCCTTAGCACTCGCACACACTAACACACACAAGTAACAACCTCAGCTGATGCCAGTGATGTCACTTCCATTAGGTTTTCGGCTCGGAAGGCAAAGACGGCAGCGGCCAGGACTGAAAAAGAGGGACAGACAAACAGTCATCGTCCAGGAAACTGGGTGTATGCCATATGACTGACTGACCCTTCTTATTTAAGTTTGCACTAATGTAGAGGTCACATTTTCAAAATGAAGGTAAATTAAAATCAGTTTAACACCTCGTAAGCACAACAATTAACTACTTATCCAAAATTAACTGGGCATTAACTCTGACTGTATTCAACAAGCGATTTAAAACATTGAAGTGACAGTAAAATTTCATGTTTCATGTTCAAAAATATCGATTTACCTGCTACTATCTCTAAGGAATCATATCCAAGGATGCGGTCCCATAACAATAGGAGCTGGTCAGTGGACAGGTATCCTGAGAAGGCTCGAACTATCCATTTAAAGGCAATTCGCAATCTAAGAAAGATGCACATACATGCATACACTGAGAAACATTCACCAAAACATACACACGGTATAGACCTAAACACTCAAATTTTATTTTCTATCACAAATGTTGAGGTGAGAGACTTGTGTGTGCATATTTCAGCCACTAGATGGAGCTGCACTGTTACAATGTAATACTGTTGACTGTGGTGACATGATCATGTCAGCTGGAAACTACTGTAACATAAACCTTATGTGAGTATGTATAAGAAATGAGACATTAATGAACATTCATCCATGGGATTAAGAGTAAATTATATTTAAAATATCAACTAGATTTTAACATTTTCAAACAAAATGTCGTTTTTAGGTTGTTACAGGTGTTTCAGCAGGAAACTAAAGGAAAGTAAAGTAAGCTTTTTATGAGTATGTATAATAAATGGGGTCTTAATGAACATTCACAAATAAAAATAATAATAAACTATTGTTAAATATCAACTAGAGTTTTCAGAAAAATGCAGTTTTTTTCAAAGATGTTCCAGGTGTTTGTTTTGCATGCTGCAAAAGATATTTTTGATGAAGAGTCAAAAATATTTTAATTTGTGTTCTGAAGATGAACAAAAGTCTTACTGGCTTGGAACAACATGAGGATGAATAATTAATGACAGAATTTTCATTGTGGGGTGAACTAACCCTTCGATGATATGGGGTTAGAACCAAATTAGATTAATCAATTGTATACAAAAAAAAAAAAAAAGGATTTGTATATATGGGCGGTTCTACAGTAACATCTTGGGAAAAAAATCTTTTTCCAAAAAATGTATATGTATGCAAATCGTATAATATGCAAGGTACACATTTCTAATAATTGTGCAGTTAATTCTCATATTGTATTTTCAGAAGGTTTTGGAATATCTGTACTCGTTCCAAATTTGTCACTATATTTAATTCATTATATTGACCTATTAAGATTTTGCTTACATCTACAGTGTAAATATATATTTAAAAATTGTATCATTTTTTTTCAGAGGTAAACCAATAACAATTACATTTTTAACACTATTTCAATGATGTATGACTTAAGAGATTTGCTGTATTTTTCTTTGTAAAAGGCAAAAAGTTAATCATACTGATTTCAAAGTTAAGGATTCATTAGTTCGAATATACATTGATCCAAAAACTATCATAACATCTTAGCTGATAATTAAGTATACTTTATTTTTGACAAAACATCCCATGTTTCAGTAGTGACTGCACATTTTCAGTAGTGCCAGTAATGCTTTGGTAGCGACCACATCACATTACAGAATTTTATTTGCATACTAAAACACTACTAAATTTACTAAAATACAAAAACAATTGCATAACTTTACTAAAATTTTGTTTATTTCCCCCCAAATATTTGTGTGTTCCCTTTTTTCACTACCGAAACAATGACATTTTTTCTACGACATCGGTTATTTTAAATTTAGGCGTTAGGGTTTGGGACAGCCTCCCAACTGAAAGTACCCAATAAATGATGATTTTATATACATTAGGCTTACTAATATTTTAAACATTATTATGGGTTTCAATAGATAACAGAAGGACCTTAGTAAATATATAAACATGTAAGATTTGAATATTTAAATACTTTTTAAATGTGTTTGGTTGTGGGACATCATTTTGTACCAATTCTGTAGAATGGCCCATATATAGATGCTATAACCATGTCTAGGAGCAACATTACTATAACAAATAACGTATAAACAAGAATGAAGACAAATTTTTATATATATTTTTGTATGTATCATACAAGATATGCGATTAAAAAAATGACTGAGTAATCTCCATTGTGAACTCACGGCTGGGCTCCGATTTCTCGTAGATGGTAGAAAAGCTGGGGGAGATGAGTCTGCAGTAATCTTTCAAACTGCAAGCACAGAGACACTATACCCTAACACACATACACACACACAAAGGTTTGGTGAGTTCAGAAACAGCCATCATCCTAAGCGAACGGACACAAAGGCAATCACTTATGTTACATCACACACACACGCAAACACACAGATACTCACAGACGGATGTGAAGAGATAGAGTGTAGTCTGAAGAAGTAGCGAATATACATCTCTCTAAACACGCTGTACAGCTTTGACGGCTCATTATATAAGAAACACAGTGGGGCCACTGCAGCACGGGACACAGAGAGGCGCTTGTTTACAAAACAGATATTGCTTTTTGAAGCTATATGCTTTATTCTTCATACTCACCGTACATTGAGAAGCCATGAAATGGGATGACACCTATGGGACAGAGAGGTCATATTCTTATTACTGGTATTACAAAATAGTTTCATAATACTGGAAAACTAATAAATCATCTAATAAATGCACTGGCACTGGTTTCAGACAAATTTCAGAGAATTCTTGAAAACTGCTTCCTCACCATTCGGGGGGTAAACCACAGCACTCTGCTCTGAGCCAGACTTGCCTGAGAAAAAGACATTTCATAGACTGACAAGAAGCTAAGTAAGATATTATAATGAAAAACAAAGAAAAAATTCAAAGACATTACTTTGGATGCAAGATTTAGGCGGTGTAGCGCTGTTGTAGCTGAAATGCTCTAGGACTGCAGTGTCTCGAGAAAAACACAGCAAGACCTGTCGAGAAAAATAAAGAGGGATGCAGGGATCATGTATTTTTGTAGGCCAAAATCTGTAAATGAGTTAGCACTTTACCAGTTGTCCTGAAGTCAGTAGGTTTTTTTGAATGGGTTTGTAGTTAAATCGCTGTGGTTGTAAGATATTTTCACGTGTTATTCTATCACATAAAATACATCAGTAAAAGCTTTTACTAGTCTTGCTAACAAGACTAATAAAAGCTTGCTAACAAGTGGCTAAATGGAACTACAGAAGTTGTCAGGGACATTAAACGTCAGGTAAAATCATCTACTCACTACTCCGTTTTTCCAGCCATATTGTGTTTATCACATTCTTGCAAACTATTCTAAATCAACCTTTTAGGAAAAGTGTTTTTTTAAATAAAGTCTGAAAAAGTTTTTGTATGCTTAATATTAGTGATGCTGAAGTCAAGCGACCATGGTCTAGTTGTTTAAAAATCCAGTTGGGTTTTTGTTGAGGAACCCAAAGTGATATTAACTTCTGGGGTGGCCTACAAAAATACGTCATCACTGCAGCACTAATTGCCAACACACACAGACACGGATTACGCACACTTTGCATCTTTGGTAAATTGCTTATTTCCTGGTCTAATTACATTTGAAGAGCCACTTTAGCCTCCTGAGCGTCATGAACATAGGTTCTTTCTTTTTTTTTTATTTCTTCTATAATGGAAATATAATTTTCAAAACAGCAATCTTTTTAAAATCAGCGGGCATATTTTTATCTACTATCTATGATGCAGGTTTCTCAGTAACTGCATTTTCTTAATTTGTTTTCAATGCATTTTTAAAGTGTTTATAATCATAAGTGGCCAAATATATTGCTAGTGACCTAAACCTCCAACACAGTCAATCTTTTATATTTAGGAACATTCTGTGGTCTTTGCAAACTAAGATTACCTAAACAAGCACTAGGGCTGCCTCCTAAAAGTCAACTAACCGTCATCTTACGAGAAGAGGCTTGGTCTACCAAAATTAAATTTATCTACAGGAATGTAGAATGATGGACACATCGTTAACAGCTAATGTATGTGGTAATATAGTACATCGGGCAGGATATCCAAATGCTCACCTATCATTCATCGACCTTGATTACGGCTTTTCATCTAAAATATGTATGTAGTAGAAACCTTACATGGCAGCTCAATCCAGGGGTGATTCTAGGATTTTCATTTTAGGGGGGCTCAGCCCTCAATGAGGGTACAATAACAAAAATCATATATATATATATATATATATATATATATATATATATATATGTGTGTGTGTGTGTATGTGTGTGTGTGTTATATAAAATAAAAAAATGTTGACTAATAGGGGTGGTATACTATACTTATTGCAATATTCCACTTTATTGTATAGATAGGTATAACATTTGATTACTGAACAAGCCAAATACAAGTCTTTCTGATCTCACACACATACCTGTTTACTGTACAAATACAAAATTGTACTGTTTGCATTTCTAGTACAAGCCTCTTTCCTTAGCTGAAGTACGCAAACCTCTTTGCCACATGCAACAGAAACTATTGAAAGTTAAATTTTCAAATGAAATTGGCCACATGATCACTTTATAAAGTATGCGTTTATGTGCTTAATTTTCGCTGGAGGAAACAGCTGTGGTGTGATGAGGGGTGAACACAGTGAAAACGTAGGCTACAGTAGATGGGAAACCGATTGCTCCCCCCATGATATTGTATATACTGTATTTAAACTGCATAGATGCAGATATTATAACAATCTATCGATAAACACAGACCTTGTCTTTTGTTTTTCTCTCTGTGCCACCGCGGTCTGCGAATTGAAGAACACACTGAAAGAAAGGCGGGGAGGAGCCGATCGAAGTCTGCCGCAATTTTCATATGAAATTTAAAGGAGACTGAGGTGCTCACAAATTCGTGTACAATTTATGGAGCTAATAGCAAAATTTTAAAGGGGCTGAGTAGTCAGTTTAGTCAGCTATAGCCCCCCTAAACATGGCCTAGCGACGCCCATGGCTCAATCTAATGTTAACGCAGAAAAATGTGCGCTATTCAAGTGTCTGCGCGGAGTAATAGACTCTGTAAAGACTCTATGTTTGGTTGTGTGCACTCAGAATAACAACGAAACGTTGTGCTTTTGTAAAATAATTAAAGCAAACTGTGCTTTCTGACGTCTCGGTCTCTGTGAACTTGATCGCGCCACTCCGAAACTCCATGTATACTTGCCTTGCAGACATGAAAAATATATATATAGACAGTGAAATGTCTACTTTTAAATGAACCAATTCAAATAGAAAACAAATATTCCCAGATTTTGTTATCCGTATGAAGCATGCATACAGGCGCATCACTACTGCGGGGATGACGAGCAGTGTCGTTGACTTCATTAAGCCGAAAACAAAGAAAGCACTAGTTCAGGGATAGGAAACGTCGATCCTGGAGTGCCAACGCCCTGCAGAGTTTAGCTCCAAATCTCAAAATCTTTAGTCGAGGGCAGCCCTCACAACCCCTGCACTGCGGTTCCAAATTTAGCTTGGCCAAGTGCAACTCACATTTTTATCCAAAAAACAAACAAACAAAAACAAAACAAAAACAAAAAAATCTGTTTGCTCTTGCTAGTACACCACAAACAGACGTTTTTGGACAGAATAGTAATTATGAACCTTTTCAACTAACTTTTCATAAAAATCACCTCTCTAATCATCGTATCATGACCACCCAGCGACTGAAATTCTTGAACTACCTGGAGAGTTCACACTAAACCAATATTTACAAGCAGCCTGGCTCCTTTATCACGTCACCTCTAACTCATATTGCTGTTTCATAGTGACGATACAATGTGCTTGTTAAGACTCAAACAACTGGCCGTTTCTGTTGAATATTTCAGAGAAAACTCACAGACACAAATAGTCTCAGGACAGAAGCAAAGAGGCATACTGATTGTTCTTCCCAGGATACCAACCAATGAAACACAAGTGAACCACAACGTTAAAAACCTCTCTCAAACTTTTTTTTTATGACAGTGAGAATTCTCATTCATAATCAGCTGATTGAAAGGTTGTTTCAAATGTGTTACAAAGAGAACGAAATGTATTTACTCACTTGATATAAATAGTCCTCAAACACGAAGTAGTAATCATCATTACTTGCAGTGAGCTTTACATCCTGAGAAGAAAAGGCATCAGGCATTTTAAACAAAAACAGGTGCGCTAGGAGTACAAAAATGGGACAGTTTTGAATATATAATAGCATTTCAAATAAAAACAATCTTCTTGTCATTATATATCTATTTATCAGTTAAAAGCATAAGTTTACCTAACAACAATTAAATTCTGTCATTAATTACTCATTCCAAACCTTCGTTCATCTTCTGACTGATGTCACATGGACTATTTTAACAATGTCCTTACTACCTTTCTGGGCCTTGAATGTGCCAGTTACAGTACATTGCTGTCTACGCAGGGTCAGATAGCTCTCGAATTTCATAAAAAAAAAAAATCTAAATTTGTGTTCCAATGATAAACAAAGGTCTTACAGGTTTGGAACGACATGAAGATGAGTAATTAATGACATAATATAAATTTATGGGCAATCTATCCCTTTAAACATAAGGAAATCTTGATCTTAAAGAGATGGGCCTTTCAGAACTTTTACTCCATTGGTCAAAACCTATTAAGGACATTTCAGTATAACAGATGCTGTACACAAAACCATTTCCATAAAAGAAACTGCACTGTAAATGTACCTTATATATTAGGTTGTCCACCAGCAGGTCATGATGAATGACTCTAGCCTTCAGCTGTTCATATTGTGTAATGTCCTGTTTAATGACATAAAAACAAAAGAACTGACACAGAGTGAATTTATCTCAGTCAGCTGAATTGAATTAGCCAATACATAATGGATAAAGAAGCACCTATACGCAGATCAAATCTCCAGTCATTACAGCTAAGTTAATTATACTAACCAATTAACGAATTAAATTGCTATTGTAAGAAGCATATTAAAAAGATTTCTGGGTCAAAAATTAAATGTCACAAAAGGCTGTGCAGGAACAAATCACTGCAGATAATTAGAAACAGATCTAATTAATCTATGATTAGATGTTATGCTCCGTTTTTTTATTTAAATATTCATTGTTTTATAGCAGTAAAAAAAAAAATGTATGCGCTTTTCATTAATAACCTCACAGGAAGAAAAAAAAACACTCAAATACAGTAAATGTAGTTTTCCTTCAATCAAGTCATCAAGTTCTTACTTGGAAATCATAATTGCAAACTAACATTATCATAATTAACTTTGATTATCCCCTTATTTTAACCACATACGCCCTAAGACCGACTCCAATCATGAGTCTTGCTAAAAGCCCACTGCCAGCCTGTTACCCAGAGGGACAGGAGAATTTTTACCATTTTTCTGGGAGGATAGGCATGTGAGCTGGTCACTGTCACCCAGACAGCTGCTTTATCAGCAGTTACATAATTGTTCCACCTGAAACATTTAAACCTCTTGTGATTTCCCCTCTTCTCCCCTGTCATTCCACTGGCTCCTATCCTGCCCACATCTACAACACATCTCAAAAAGTGAGGGATGACTCTACTTGTTTAAAATGTGTCGCCCCATGCCGGGTGTTTGTCTTCTTATTAACACATAGAGAAAGTACATTCTCCAGATGCTGTTTCACTGCCTTAATGAAGGCCCAAAGACCCATCAGCCAGCTGGGAGACATTGCTTCACATCTGAAAATGGCAGCTATTAGATCACAGCGGGTACCTGCGTTATCATTTCTACCCCACATAAAGTTTAAAGCTTTTTTTTTTTACACTTGATTGGACTGCTTGGTCTGAGCCAGAGTACAATTTCATGTATTCAGTTTTTTTATACATTTTTAATTGTTTGATCTTTATAGCTCAAAATAGCTTAAATCACCAACCAAACATACTTCATTCTGATGTCAATATGATTTCAGCCTGTGATCTCCACTGTAAAAGTATGTTTACATCTTATAGTTAATTTTCCAATAACACTCACAACAAAGTACTTTTACTCTAAAACTAATTTTCACAGCATATGGAACATTTCAGCTGTGAATGTGTCTGATAAGTACAAATAAATATTCATAAAACGTTGGTTCTGGTACTTGTTCACAACACCTGCCATAAATGTCAATTACGAAATACAAATAGTTTCATATGTTTAATTCTGCATAAATATTTATGGTAGTTTTATATATGTTTGAAGATCTGTGCATGACTGTGTGTTTAAAAGGGGAAAAAAGTATATATATATGCTACCTTGTAAAAGAATGGGGTCTGTAATATTTGGTACTGTTTTTTTAAAGTCTCTTGTGCTCACCAAGGATGCATTAATTTGATTGGAAATACAGTAAAAACAGCGATATTGTAAAATATTCTAACAATTTAAGACATTTTGTTTTTAAATGTATCGCTCAGTCATTACTTCAGTCTTCAGTGTTACATGATCCTTCAGAAGCATTCTAATATGCTGATTTGGTGCTCAAGAATTCTTTTATCATCAATGTTGAAAACATTCTTTGATAAATAGAAAGTTCAAAAGCATAGTTTACTGCATTTTTGGTTATTTTCAATCAATTTAAAGTGTTCTTGCTGAATAAAAATAAACATTTCTTTGAAAAACAATAATCTTTCAGACCATAAACTTTTAAACAGTTGTGTATATATATTCTCTTTGAAAATGGGCTATTAAAACTACTCCCAATTTACTCTGAAGAAGCACTTAAAGTGAAGACTCTGCATTTAGTGGCTCACTTCCATCTGGAATAACTGTTGCAACAGTGTCCTCTTTCTTAAATACCCACAAAAATGCAGTTTGAAATTCAGTTATTACCTCAGGATCGTTCGTAGTATTGAGGATAAGAGACCATAGCTGGGCCCTGAGACCAGTAGGGCAGCCCTGCCTGCTGTACTGCTGCGCTGCTGCACTGTCTTGCTCGCTCACCACTACAGAAAATGCAGAAAAACACAAGGGTTTTAGTTTTAGTAAACACTTCTGAGGGGCTCTTATCCATGTAGACAGAAACCTTCTGGATGTGTCTAAAATCTGAAGTAGCTGCCATGATGCCAAGTCTGTCACTGACTAAACAAGCAGAGTTTTGTATATGAAGATGCATCTTTGGAAAAATCGTAATATAATTTCTAATGATCTGGAACACATTCAAGTGAACATTAGAGAAAACCAAGAAAATATTTATTAATTTACACTATCATTCAAGTTTAGGGCAGTTAGACTTTTTAACATTTTTAAAAAAGAAGTCTCTTGTGCTTACAAAGGCTGTTTATTTAATCAAAAAATGCAGTAAAAACAGCACTACTGTGAAATATTATTACAATTTAAAATAACTGAATTAACTGAATAACTGAATCCAGTCTTCAGTGTCACACATTCCTTCAGAAATCATTTTAATATGCTGATTTAGTGCTTAGGTTACAATTCTTATTATCTCAATATTGAAAACAGCTGTGTTGCTAAAAGGAAACCTATTATGCCCCTTTTTACAAGATGAAATTTGAAATTGGCTTTTTTGAGTGGAAGCAATAACACGCTGTTTTCGTGAATGACTCTTTAAATGCAAATGAGTTCCCTGCCCCCTTTTACAGAACAGGGCTGTGTCTTTACAACTCAAATCTCAGCTACTCTGCTAAAAAAACATCTGTTTGGTTTTGATTATCATGTCTATCAGGCTGAAATCATGCTTTTTGAACCATATTAGTTCTGTCATAGACTAATTTGGAGTAGACGTCACAATTACACTGCTTGCAGCTGTGCGCACATAGTGGTTGCAGAAAAACACTGGTAACAAGTGGAGGTAAACAGGAAAAATCCATGGAATAAGACAAAAAAGATGTTGTGCCTTTTAATGTCAAAATCAGAATGCAAATAATTTTTATAGAATACTGTCGTCAAAGACGCCATTTGAAGCTAAACCGCTATGATTACTCTACTTTTAAAGCATAAATTTGAGTTAAACAATAGGTCTACATAATATTCACATATACGTATTGTATTAGCCCTACAGTTAATATATATATATATATATATATATATATATATATATATTAAATAATATTATATGCTGTTGGGATGCAATATATATATATATATATATATATAAATATTT
The DNA here is from genome assembly GCF_022985175.1 of Labeo rohita. Classification (NCBI taxonomy): domain Eukaryota; kingdom Metazoa; phylum Chordata; class Actinopteri; order Cypriniformes; family Cyprinidae; genus Labeo; species Labeo rohita. The sequence goes on along the minus strand of NC_066875.1, from coordinate 15,586,837 downwards.
AATAATGAAATGAGCCTATTACTATTAACACTTTTACATAACATTTATGTATTTTATCTCACAAACAAAATTTATAGCTCTTAATTCAGACTTTAGAACTCAATTTACGTCAAAAATAGTGAGTTTGTCAATTCTAAGGGAAAAAAAATCTAAAAGTGATATATAAACTCCTATTCTGAACTTAGGGGAAAAAAAGAGAATGACGAGTTGTTTTTCCTTATTAGAATTGTGAGATATAATCTCAGAATTGCAAGAATAAAGTCAGAATTTTGAAATATAAAATCAAATCTGCCTTTTTTTATTTGTTAATTCTATGTCTTTATAGACTGACACTTGAAAACCGTCATTTTCTGCCACCAGATAGGCTCCGCCCACAGATAATGTCATCCTTGTTTCAAATCTGTAAGATTATCCACTATTTAATGTCAATTTCATTGAATAACAGTGCTTATTGTACAAGCTATTACAAGCTCTTGTAATATGCAGAGAACATTTTGAAAATATTTTGAAACATTTTGAAAGTATCCTATAATTCTCTAGCCGTAAAGGCTATCTCTCCGGGGTTTTCAGCAACCATGATGCACGCAGATCCCGAATGTTTACAAACCTATAATTGGTCTATAGGGTTTTCTGAGTGCACACATCTGAAGGACTCGCACAGAAAGCAGAAAGTCACATGGAATGTGAGTACTAAACTAAGTTCTCTTTCATATCTTATTGCACTTAAACTGTCAAATACACACACGTTTGTAAAAAACACAAATGAGTCACAAAAATAGTTGTGTCTGTGAAGGTAAACAGCTGGGTGGTACAGTCGGTGGTTTTATCTGTCTTGTTTACTTTTTTGTTGCCCCTCCCTTGTTTTTTTCTTGCCGTCGCTCTATCTCTACGAGACTGTATGCTCTCTCTCAGGTAGATGCACCTGCTTGTTGTTTGAGAGTGGCTGATAATTAAGACAGTAGTTAAAAGACACAAACGAGGAGGAGAAAAGGAGAGACGAAAGATTCTTGTGGGCCAGCCAGCAAACAGTGTCTTTTGTATTATTTTGTGTGTTTTTGTTTTTCTCTTTCTTGTTAGTTGTTGTCCGTTATGTTAAATTGTTACTTGGTTGATAAGTTTGTCAATGTCGTTATATTTTGAGTGAATGAATAAATAAGACTTGAACAATTACATAGTTTACTCATTCTTGTTTATGTTACAAAATCTCTCTCTTTCTTGGGCCATTTAATAAGAGGTTGTAACACTGGGAAACAAAGTGCATGTTTATATTAGATCTGTGCGGCAGCAGTGTAATATACAGTAAATAAATAAATAAATCCACTGCTCTCTTGTCTACTCTGAGGCTGGGCCAACGACAGAACAGTTAACATGCTTTGCTTGAACTTTTGAAGAACTTAGAACTGGCACACCGTTGTTGCTTGCGAAAACACAATGGCGGTACTGTGAGTGGAAACGTGCAGATTAAGGGACAGAAATATTAAAATAAGATCCCCTTTCTACGGCATGGGGGGGAACGAAATCTGATTCTAAATCTGCTACCAAAAAACATTTACTGGGTTGTTCTTTTTCACACTCTCTCGGTTGGTAGATAAAGCGGGGATCCAATTACAGCACATAATCACTGAAAAAGTCAGATTTTCATGATATGTCACCTTTAATATTTAATAATAATATACATATTTTCAGGATTTCTTAATTTTAAAAGTTTAAAAGAACAGCATTATCTAAAATAGAAATCTTCTGAAACATTACAAATGTCTGTACTATCACTTCAGATCAAGTTTGTGCATTCCTTCTTGCTGATTCAAAGTATTAACTTCTTTCAAAAAAAAAAGTGCATTTTCCAAACAGATTTTTTTAATGTATAGCATCATGGGATATCACAGGCAGTGGATGAAACATCTATGCTGCCTTCAAAATCTGACCAGACTGAATTATTTGAGGGGAAATGGAATGACAAGTATTAAACAAATATTCTCCACGAGACCCAGTGATAAAGCAGTATTAAACAAGCATTCGTGTCATGATAATGACAAAAAGAGTTTACTTTTACCTTTTTTTCCTATGTGAATGTGCTCACTCTCGAACAAATCTGTGTTGAAACAGCAGAGAGATAGAAACGAAGTAAAGACCATACAACACCAATATTTAAAAATGAGCAGTGAACCTCTTTGGTAACATTAATACAATACATAAACACACTACATACGGAGTTTACAGGGTCAAAACATATGCATCTGTTGACTTCTGATATGTCAGTAGGAGAAAAGCCTCCTTTGTTAGTTATCAGACACAAGAGGAATATCCTATTTGTATTAGTGTGGAAGGACTTTGGGATCTGATGGTAGTGGAGCTCAGCCCATGTAATATTATTTCATTACTCCATGATCATGATATGGATGAAATGTTTAAATAAATACCTGGAGGTACATGAGTGTGATCATCTATACCAAGCTGTCCATAAGAAAGACCTAGCTCTGGATACATTTCCCTCTGCAACAAATATGAATAATTGGTCACAATTATCTAAATACAGTTTTAATATACCTTGGAGATTCTGAAAAATGTTCATTATTTTACCAAAATAGGAGGGATCATACAAAATGCATGTTATTTTTTTATTTAGTACTGACCTGAATAAGATTTCACAAGATGTTTACACGTAGTCCACAAGAGGAAATAATGGTTGGATTTATAAAAATAACCCCGTTCAAAAGTTTACATACTGTATGCGTGATTCTTTATACTGTGTTGTTACCCTAATGATCTACAGCTGTGCTTTTTTTTTTTTTTTTTTTTTTTTTAGTGATAGTTGTTCATGAGTCCCTTGTTTGTGCTGAACAGTTAAACTGCCTGCTGTTCTTCAGAAAAGTCCCACAAATTCTTTGGTTTTTCAGCATTTTTGTGTATTTAATTTAATTTATCTTTTCACACTTTCCATCTTTTCACACTAAGGACAACGGAGGGACTCATCTGCAACTATTACAGAAGGTTCAAACACTCACTGATGCTTCAGAAGGAAACAATGCATTAAAAGAAGATTTGAAGATATGCACTATGTAAATTTTATGCAGATCAGCTTGTATAAGTTGCCAAAACAAAGCAAAACATCAGCTAACAAATGTAAATGAGCAGTGAGCTCCAAGATAGTTTCCACAATCATTTTGATTTTTCTTTAAGTCTTCATTACTGTAATTTGTTTAGGGAAACTGTTTCAGATGAATATCAGCAGCTGCAAAATTGTTTGTGTCTTGACATGTAAATAGAAGGAAGTAAAACAAAAAGAGGAAGACTCGCCATCTGAGGAATGTCACGGATATTGAGGGAAACCTGGATTAATCCCCAATGGCTTCTGACTGTGAGATCTTCACTGCGCTCGTTATTTGGGTTTCTTAAACCAACCAACACCTACACAATAAGAAATATTATGTTTCATATTACCAATAAGAATACATATGTATAATAAAAAGTAGCAGGCATGATAAATGTTACAACCTTTGATAACATTTGCTACAAACCCCTCTTATCCCAGCTGAATATGCCAACCACATAAAGACAACTATAAATAAACCATTCGTAAGTGTAAACACAGTGGCTCTGTGGTGCTATCAAAACAACCACTCAGTCAATTCTCACTCAGAGTAATTTAACTGAACATTTCCTGAGGGAATCCAATCAGCTGCTTCGTATCCAGGCCTATCTTTCTCATTTGGACCGGATGTTTTCAATAAACTGATTTGATTATGTAAGTGAGACCCACCTCAAGGAAGTCTTTGGGTGCATAGACAGGCCTGAATTTGCTTAGGTCTGCAATAAGAAAACACAGATCTGAGTGCTTCCAAACTTGTATATTATAATAGCCTACCAATTAGTGTAATTGGAAACAAAGAGAGCAATAGAACATGGTTAAGCCACTGCATTAGCACAGTGGAGGCAAGTGGAAAAGATGCATGGTATTTATAATACAGTAGACATTATAGCTCTGTACGTAATGGCAGCCTTAAGTTACAACCTCAGTATCTTAACTGCACTCTGCTATCTGAGGTATGATCTCATTTTACAGCCTCAATGACTCAACTCAGTCAGTTTTTAAAACTCTGCCAGCTAATCAGAAAAAAATACATATACATATACAGTGCTCAACAAATTTATTAGACCACCACCCATAGTAAGTGATCACCAAGATCATTTTTTATGTTTCTGTAATGGTTAATCTATTAGTATGTATAAGCTCTTTAGTCACAGTGTTATTTATAATGCTAAAATACAAGTATTGTTGTTCTCCATGATTTTTTTAATTAATTTGTTATTTGCTCAATAAATGATAATACAATTAATTATAATTAGATTTAAACCAGTTTTTGACAGATTCCTACAACATTTGTGTTTTCTCTTATGACAGGTCTAATAAATTTGTTAAGCACTGTATACAGTCAAGATATACAAAAAATACAGTACTGGAGAATTAGTTTCAATGGCCACGTTCACACAGCAGCAGAATACGGATGTCATTCCTGTATTTGAGTCCTTAATACGGTTACGTTCACACACAGTAAAGGTTACTTAGAGGTGTGACAACCCGAACTCACACCCGTACATTTTCAGAACAGTGTGTGTGTTCCGAGAATGCGGTTGTGAGTCCTGAAAATTTACGAGTGTGACTTTGGTTATAGGATGCGGTTGTCACACCCATAACCATACTGTGTGTGAACGTAACCATATTAAGGACTCAAATATGGGATTGAGAACTGTATTCTGCCGCTGTATGAATGTGGCCTTCGAGACTCACACCTGTAAGTAAATGCAGTTGTCCATTCCAAAAACTGACAGTGTGAACATAGCCAATGAATAACAAACTGCCCACCTTCACACAGCAGCAGAATACAGTTGTCAGTCCTGTATTTGAGTCCGTAGTTACATTCACACACAATATAGTTATTTACGGGCATGACAACTGCATTCTATAACCAAACTCACACCCGTAGATTTTTAGGACTCACAACCGCATTCTCGGAACACTCACGCTGTGTGAACGGAACAGGACGGGACAACTAGTTGTCTGTCACGTCATTCAGTGTGAGAGAGCCACTCCACCGCACAAATGCATGTTTACCATGTGTTACGTACTTTCATATGTGGTTTCGGTGACTTATAGCGATGTAGAAATGAGCTGCGTGTCATCTCAAAGTTTTATATTCAGTCTCCACTGGAGCTGCTCCAATCAGTATTGTGTTCTGTGTGCGACTCAAATGCTCCGCCTTTCACCCGAATATAAAAGCTGCTGTCGGTTAATGAAGGTTTGATGATTGAACTCGCAGCTCGTTTGGACTCTTGCCGTGTCAGAAAGAGATAAAACTTTCAGTTTTATAGGTGTCGCCATCTTTAATATTACTTTGGTCACTGTTGCTATGGTTACTGGTAAGGAATACAGGCTTGACTCCCCGTTGCACGTTCAAACAGACAGTATTCAAGACGCTTCTGTAAGCTGCTGTGTGAACAGCATATTTCCAGACTCACACCTGCAAGTAAATGCGGTTGTCAGTCCCAAAAACTGACAGTGTGAACACAGCCACTTTCTCTCCAAGAAATTCTCAAATTACAATCTGTTTCTCACACAGACCTATTAAACACCTTTAGAATACTTGGAATATGGCATAGAAGCTGTATATGATTTTATGATACTTTTTGTGTATTTCTGGGATTTTAATTTTATAAAAAAGAGCATAAATACTTTTGTGTTCCACAGACGAAAAAAAAAAATTTAACTAATTGTGAGTGGGTACTTTAAATGATGACCAAATTTTGGAAGAAAGTAATCCTTTAACAATAACAGCATTTGTTAGTCTGGCAATTTTACTGTATGTTTTTAGATTCATGCTGAAATTGTAAGAAAGACTGCACAAGAACAAGAGAAACACTGATTAAATGAGAGGGTAAAAGAAAGTGCAAGTAGAAATAAGAATGCAAGAAAAGAGCTAAGCATCAGCTTTAGTAATTGGGATGTGGTCCAGGCATCTGGACATGCTCTGGTTTCACAGGAAAGGCTGTTTATGCCAGTGTCCTGCAGAAAGCGGTAAATGTTATCATATACACTGCAAACTGATAGCATTGTTATGGAGCTGTTCAGCCCTGCTCAGGGCTTCTGTGTGTGAGCCAAACCTCTGTATGTAAACATTCTGCAATGCATGAACACACACACAGAGAGATGTAACATTGAGCATGTCAGAGTAGAAGCACAGGCTGTGAATGTCTGCATTAGCCTACCTGGTTCATCAGTTCCCATCTCGTTCCATTTATTTGTCAGCTCTTTCTGCTCTGTGACTGGCCGCTGTAAAACAGAAAAAAAAATAGTTTAACTGCTCAAATGTACATGTTACAGACATTGTATATACACTGAAATCCATCTTTACCTTCCGTGCTAGTGGAATTCCCAACTCAGTGCACATACTGTTCAAACTCTTCAGGATCCTCTTCTCCCAGTTCACCTACAGCATACACACACAAGACAATCAGTCATCTATGTAAACTGCATGGCGCCAAAATGTATTTAGACACTTATACCACACTTGATGTATGAATGTCTTTGCAAAATATAACAAAATATAAAACAAGTGAAATCGATTGTAAACAAAATAGCACAAACACACTTTTCAACCTAAACATCTCACCAAAACAAGTTTACAAATGATCACTCATGATTTGGGAGTCAGTAAGATTATGGGTAACACTTTCAGTAATAAGAAATTGAGAACCAACTCAGTAAATAGAATGCTTTCTGAAAGATCGTGTGACAGTGAAGAATACAGAAATGGCTACTGAAAATTCAGCTTTGCCACCACAGCTATAAATTACATTTTAAAATATATTAAAATAGAAAACTGCCATTTTTAATTGTAATACAGGTGCATCTCAATAAATTAGAATGTCATGGAAAAGTTCATTTATTTCAGTAATTCAACTAAAATTGTGAAACTCGTGTATTAAATACATTCAATGCACACAGACTGAAGTAGTTTAAGTCTTTGGTTCTTTTGATTGTGATGATTCGCCTCATATTTAACAAAAACCCACCAATTCACTCAACAAATTTGAATATGGTGACATGCCAATCAGATAATCAACTCAAAACACCTGCAAAGGTTTCCTGAGCCTTCAAAATGGTCTCTCAGTTTGGTTCACTAGGCTACACAATCATGGGGAAGACTGCTGATCTAACATTTGTCCAGAAGACAATCATTGACACCCTTCACAAGGAGGGTAAGCCACAAACATTCATTGCCAAAGAAGCTGGCTGTTCACAAAGTGCTGTATCCAAGCATGTTAACAGAAAGTTGAGTGGACGGAAAAAGCGTGGAAGAAACAGATGCACAACCAACCGAGAGAACCGCAGCCTTGAGAGGCTTGTCAAGCAAAATCGATTCAAGAATTTGGGTGAACTTCACAAGAAATGGACTGAGGCTGGGGTCAAGGCATCAAGAGCCACCACCAAGGAATATGGCTACAGTTGTCATACTCCTCTTGTTCAGCCCCTCCTGAACTACAGACAGCGTCAGAGGCATCTTACCTGGGCTAAAGAGAAGAAGAAATGGACTGTTGCCCAGTGGCCAGTGCCCAAAGTCCTCTTTTCAGATGAGAGCAAGTTTTTGGAAACCAAGATCCTAGAGTCTGGAGGAAGGGTGAAGAAGCTCAAAGCCCAAGTTGCTTGAAGTCCAATGTTAAGTTTCCACAGTCTGTGATGATTTGGGGTGCAATGTCATCTGCCGGTGTTGGTCCACAGTGTTTTTTTTTAAAACCAAAGTCACTGCACCCGTTTACCAAGAAATTTTAGAGCACTTCATGCTTCCTTCTGCTGACCAGCTTTTTAAAGATGCTGATTTCATTTTCAAGCAGGATTTGGCACCTGCCCACACTGCCAAAAGCACCAAAAGTTAGTTAAATGACCATGGTGTTGGTGCCCCTACCAAGTATTGAGTGCATATACAGTAAATGAACATACTTTCCAGAAGGCCAACAATTCACTAAACTGTATTTTATTGGTCCTATGAAGTATTCTAATTTGTTGAGATAGTGAATTGGTGGTTTTTTGTTAAATGTGAGCCAAAATCATCACAATTAAAAGAACCAAAGACTTAAACTACTTCAGTCTGTGTGCACTGAATTTATTTAATACACAGGTTTCACAATATGAGTTGAATTACTGCAATAAAACTTTTCCACGACATTCTAATTTATTGAGATGCACCTGTATTATTTCACAATGTTTTTGTTTTGACTCTATTTTTGATTAAATAAATCCAGCCTTGCTGAGTATGACACTTTTTTTAAAAACACTAAAAGATCTTACTGACCCAAAAAGGTTGAACAGTACTTTATATTTACTGAAGCTAAAGGTTGACAACCAGATCAGTACAGTAGATCCATTCAAGTGACCTTGACACCAGTTGATTAAAAGTAAAGTTTGTTCTGAAAAAATGTAATTTGTCATTTGTCTGCAGAGTCAAATGCAACATAAAATTCTGTTACTCATGCAATCATTTTCAGAAATTTAAAGTGCGACTTACAACAAGACAGTCTGATGCCATTGTAGGCAAGCAGGGAAAGCTATACACCTTTTTCTTCCTGTAAGAGAGGCCGCAGCAATTCCTAAATTTTATGGGCCTGGCTTTCGGGCCCATCCGTATCCAGCTATTTTTAGCTGTACAAAACAGCTGGTTTTGCTGTTTGATATTGCAAATTGGTGTCTTACCATATTATTTTTATGTATTACCTTAATTGTGAGAACAGTGGTTTGTGGTGCAAACAGTTTTAGCATTTACTGCAAGTTGTTATTCTTGTTATTTCCCTATAGCGGCTAATGAACTGGAACTCTCACTCATAGGCTTACTTCCGCGTTGAGGAAAAAGATGAATAAAGACTAAAAATGAGAGTCAAAATAATAAGGATATGAAGATGTAAGAAGAAAGACTGTATACCTGTGCTTTGCACATATATGCCAAGGGCTCTTTGGTGTGTTCAGGAGGTGCTCTAGGGTGCCCAGGGGGAGGCAGACTATACAACACAAACACACACATAAACATACAGCACATATGCATGGACAAACCATGAATCACATTTGTTCAACAAGCAAAATTATACATAACTTATGCAATTTCTGTAAATGAATAAAAAAGAACTACTGCTGATGGCTTGAACAAAAGCATGTGCCACTGATTAACAACCACGCAGCTGAGAGTAGATCTGTCTTGAAATGTTTTTCATTAATTCTTCTATGAAGAAAACAAATGGGATTTTTACTTCTGGAACCAAAATGTTGCACTCTGTTGTATTCTTATACTGGCTGCTCCCACTCTCAAAACTCTGAGATACAGCAGACCTTCACATTAATGTCTACACAAAAAGACATTTAACAGGGACACCTGTACTATAACACACCAGGGCACACATCAAGGCACCATACTCCATTATCAAACTTTATGAAGCTTTTTTGTTTCGGTCCCTTCAGTCTTTCCTGAGTCTCATTAACTTAAAACACTTGTTTTAGGATAAACACATCACAAAAAATGACAAACACTGTACATGTATCTACAAAACAACTCACAGTGCTGTCCATTTTCAAACAAGGGGTTATATATTTAGAAGTATACATATATATTTTTAGAGCTTTTTCTCATCAGTAACAATGTCCAGTTAAAACAACTTCATAGAATATACTCTATAAAAGTACTATGTATTGTATCAAGGACTCTCCTGCCAGTCCTGTCCTGTACTTGGACCTGGACCATTTTAAGCTTAACAAAGTAATTCTGTCTCTTGTCATTTTCACATTTGGCCAAAAGAAGTTCCTGTCATAAAACTGTATAAACACTAAAACTGAAGGAACAATCAGTCTAGGTACTTTCAGTGTACGTGTGTGTGCATGTGTGTGTGAGAGAGAGTGAGAGAGCGAGAGAGAGAGAGAGAGAGAGAGAGAGAGAGAGAGAGGGAGAGAGAATATAATTTGTCTAAATCTCATGGCATCATTTTTATTGCTGATCATTTCATTATGGTAATACAAGAATAAAATAAAATAATAAATAAAATAAAGTTGAAAATGTGAGTCGAAGAAACCAGCTAGTGTGATTAATGAACTGCATTAGAAAAATATATTGTGAATATAAAATGATATAACACTTACATGTGTAATTCCCTGTAAACAGCATTTTGTAATTTTCTCTCCCAACCTACAAGAACAAAAGGATCAGTGACACTACAAGAATTACACACAGGAAATACATTTATCACCTGAGCATATATTGCATCAAAAAAAAAAAAAGTTGAAAAGTTTTGAAATATGCTTTGTTCATATGTCTAATGCATGACATGTAATAACAAGTGTAATGACATGACAAGTAATAAACATTGTGGCCAAATTTCATATTTCAAATTGTATATTTACTGGGTCAACCACACACGATAAATGAAAATTATATACAATTAAGCAGCTTAACATTTGGAACTCAATATTTATGAGTTAAAAAAGTAGAAAGGTTTTGAAATATGCTTTGTTCGTATATGATATGTAATAAACATTGTGGCCAAATTTTATATTTTAAATTGTATATTTACCAGGTCAACCACACCTGAGAAATAAAAATGACACACAATTATGCAGTTTAGCATTTGGAGCTCAATATTTAATTATTATTAAAAAAATATTTAAAAAAAAAAGTTATTAAAAAAAATTGGATTATTATGCTCTGATATATATGACTTACTACATTCTTTGACAGAACAACATCAAAAATTGTGTGCACATTATTACAACTCTTTTCTATTTGTGTGTATTTTAAAATCTAACTTATTGTGATGCCACAGCTGAATTTTCAGCATCATTACTTCCTTCAGAAATCATTTCCAATATGCTGATTTGATGTTCAAGAAACATTTCTTATTATCATCAATGTGGAAAGCAGTTGTGCTGCTTAATATTTTAATAATTTTACTTTTTAATTAATAGAAAGTTCAAAAGAACAGCATTTATTTGAAATACAAATTTAATATTTAATAGAAATGAAAATATTTTGTAACTATGTAAATGTCTTTATTGTCCCTTTGGATCAATTCAAAGAATCCTTGCTGAATACAAGTATTTAATTTATTTAAAAAATAAAGAAAATGTACTTATAAAAATTTGGCTTTATTTTAAATAAAAGACAAATGTTTGAAATTTAATTTAAAATGTTACTCTATAGCCGACAGCCATGTCATACCTGAGGCCTTTAACAATCTTCTGACATCATCTTTCAGTGTTTCCAGTTTAATTTCGGGTTTGTGCAAACATTCCTGGGAAGAAAGACACATTTATGCAATGAAATACAACCGCAAACGCAAGAAGGCAGTATATACTGCAGTGACCGTATATCGTGTTGCACACTCTGCAGTCGGTTAGCTGAAGCTACTCACTTTAGCCTGTTTCTCCAGCTGAGAGTGTAAATGAGTCCCTTTGAGCCGCTGAACAATCTGCGTTATAGAGACAGACAGCTCTGCGCTCTCGTCCAGCATTATCATAATTTTAATGTGATGTCGATGGGATTTTCTGCGAGCATCTGTTAACCCTGCAGCATCGCAAGATAAACCACCGTATCCAGGCAAATGACAACAAACCCTACAGGAAACACTGTCTTCAACACAAGGTTCCGACATGCCTTTAAAAATAATAAAATCCAAAAAAATTAAAATGTTTTTCATTATATATTTGTTTTTATATTGTATATTTCTATTTAAAAAATAATACTTTAAAATAAATTAAACATATATAGCCTATACATCATGGTAGTATTTAATTTGGCTATATTTAAATTTCTTTGATTAAATGTTTACTTTAAAACTTTTAAATTAAAAAAAAAAATCAAAATGGTAATGGCAGGGGTTTCAAACAATTACAAAATCAGATTTTTTTTTTTTTTTTTACTATAGGTTTGCAGGTCATTAAATATCTATGTTAAAAAGAGAATCATAATAAAAAGCAATCCTTTTTAATATGCACAGGTTGGACCTGAGTATGTATAGACATGACCAAGAAAGCAGTTTCTTGTTTCTCTTTGCAGGAATGCTGATAATGTTTATCATATACAAATATATCTGACAGCAGGTCAGGAATTAAAGCTTTTGGCTAGTGCTAGGGCTTTTTGAGTTACTATAACAAAACCTGCGTGTGGTCTTCTTCAAAAGACTTACCCTCTAATCTGTATGTTTTACAACAATGTTTTATACGGCTGATAGTAATCTTAATCAGTTAGTTGTATGTTATGCACTAGCATAGTTGTAGATAGATAGATAGATAAATGGTTGTAGAATAGTTGGGGCAAACACTTTTATATTATACTATACTATAACCTATACTTGCACATACGTTTACCTACTATACACTTAGTTTTACATTGTGTTGAACAAGTAAAGCTGTTTAGAAGCATTTAAAGTCTGTGTTCCTTTTACAGGGCTCTTTCTCTCTCTCCAAAATCTATTAAGCATCTTCCAGGCTGTTATGTTTAGAGGTCAGTAAATGACCCTAAAAAGGCACTTAAAACCTCTCTCAGCATAAACCAATACTGTCAAGATAGTAAAACAAGATCCAAAAGCACATAAACTACTTCATTTGTAAATGTAAGCCAAAGCATTTCATTTCAATATTATTTAAAAGGGTTGTGAAACTACAGTTGCTCAATTCTGTGTAAAAGAATAAACAGAGTTAGTGGGAATGTGACAATAAATAATTAGCTTTACCATCACAGGAATAAATTACATTTTAAAATATATTAAAACAGAAGCCGTTTTTTTTTTTTTTTTTTACATTGTAATAATATTTTACAATTAAACTGTATTTTTATCAAACAAATTCAGCTTCTGTGAGCATACAGGACACTTCTTTTAAAACTTTAAAAATTATAATTATTCCAAACTTTTGGCTGGTATGTGTACTGGATATAGTCAGCAGCTATTGATCACCTTATATTTCTCATAAATTTAAGCATTTGTTTATTTTTATTTATTTATTTTTGTTCATGTTTTGGGGTGTATGTCAAACAAAACTGAGCACGATGGATGAGGTACACAGTTTGTGTACAAAAAAATAGATTATTAACTTGTCTTCTTGTCATGCTGTAGAAAGGTTCCAAGTTATGTGATTTATTGGGTGTCAAAAAACATATTCAACGTGTTGGTATAACGTTCACAAACAAACAAACAAAAACAAATAAACAAACAAATAAATAATTAAATAAATGCTGTAACTATTTAGGAAATGTATTGGGGGTGTACTGTATTCATGGAAGGTGTCTTAGTGAGAAAGAGAAGGCGGAGTCTGCGGTTCTGTGGACGACAGCTCTGATCAACTGCATTACTTCACATGACAACTTATGAGAAGGAACGCTTGATGATACACAGGATTGGATGTACCATAACTATCCATTTCATTCAGTTTGACATCTCAAAAGAAAATCGTTTTGTCCTAAATATATAGTTATGAATTAAGATAAAAGCATGTGTCTTAATATAGAGTGTAGCTCTCTGGCATTATGGCAGAGCAAATGTTGGTGTTCTTTCACCTGCAACAGATGAAGAGAAATTCATTTGGATAGATATTTGGTTTTTTTTATTGCAAAGGATAAGTCATCAGAAACAACAAGCAAACATGGAGACGTTTACAATTCACGATATGCTCATCAATTCCACTGATATTTATAAAATATTATGCGGACTGGGAATCGGAAATTTGTCGGAGTGCAAAAATGACAGCAGCGGCACGTCCGAGCCAAAAGGTAAAGAAAATATTACACGTTTGCACTGCATATTACTTTGCTGTTTTGTTAAGTACTAAAAAAATAACTTAATATTTATGGAAAAAGTTGTTTAGCATCACTGAATCATCCTCAGTGCATTCACGTTTACCAACGAAACTAATTTTATGAGCCGTATCAGTTAACAAGTGTTCTTTAAGGTGACACTTACAGGTTACTACATTTTACAGATTCTGTGCTGAAAAGTTGTGAACGAGTCTAGACAGGTCTTGTACAACTGCATCTGAGTAAAAGTTGCATACTTGTTCAGTCTTGTCAAATAACACTTTCTTTATTTCTTTCGTTTTTGTTTGTCAGACATGAACCAGACGGTGCGGATCGTGCTGTACGTGCTCATCTTCCTCCTGAGCTTCATAGGAAACAGCCTCATCATCACTGTTCTGGTGCGGAACCGGCGTATGCGGACGGTCACGAACCTGTTCCTGCTGTCTCTGGCCGTCAGTGATCTGATGCTGTGTGTCTTCTGCATGCCCTTTACACTTATCCCAAACCTCATGAAGGACTTCATCTTCGGCACCGGCATGTGTAAGGTGGCCACATACTTTATGGGTGAGTCGGTTTGATATTTGTAGTTCACACTTCACTTTAGGAATAGCTTAGTGTTTGGAAAAGACTAGCTATAGTTGGTGCCTCGAAGTGAACTTTATGTCCATACATCCCCTTACAAAAATGACCATAACCCGAGTTTCTGCAAAGATACCCGTTGATATAATTAGTCCAACTGTAAATTAATATGAGAAGTTCCCTTTTCAGAATTTGTTTGATATTGTGATTGGTGTCTAGTTCCAAGTGACTGAAGTTTTAACGTAACATCTGTAGTACCTGCAGGCATGTGCTTAACACCTGTAATTGTAAATTTACCACTTTTAACCTTTTTTATATAGATACACTCAATACATTTTTTTTTTTTTTTTTGAGTTCACTGTAAGTATGCTGGTGTGTATGTTGTAAGTGTTACAACCCTCCCGTATGGTCAGATATGATATTTGTATTTTTTAAACATAGAAAAATGGCTTGCATAATTGTTACAAATAAACTACTAATTCTATTCATTCAGATGACAGCAAATAATTTAATATATATTTGATTTTCTTACCTTAAAAGTAATACTTTTCCACAGAGACTTGCAGCTTATACTGGTCAGGAAGGTTGTGGTAAAATACTGTAGTAAATTGTACTTCATTTTATTACTAACTTTAAAAAAAAACTTTTTCAAAACAATGTTTTATTACATATAAAGCAAGTATTAAATTATTATTATAATAGTTATTCTTTTTTCATTAAATATAAATTATGTGCAATTATATGTAAGCAAGTGGTAACAAGAACCATGAAATTTGGCTGGTATTGGTATATTTTGCCAGAAATTTTGAGTGTATTTTTATAGTATGGGAACGTTTACATAAAATGTACTGACTTTACAAGCTTCTTTATGCCCTAAAAAGGTGAATCTGATAACATGGTATGCGAGAGGCAGACTATAAAGAGTCTCCTAACTAAAGGACATTACTTAATGTTCCAGCTGCTTTTTTTTTTCTTGCGTTTGGTTATAAAAAAAGGTTGATTTCAAAATTCTAAAGCACAGACCACAAACAGCGAACCTAATAGCACTAAAATGCATTTTATTATATTGTAAGCCTCAATCATATTGGCAAGACCATAGTTTTTGGAGTTTTTGGACCATAGTGTGGAAGGTACATCCATTGTGAATTCGTATTTATGACTTGTTGAATTTTATGTAACTGTAATTCTCATAACTATTTATAGCCAGGTTGGTTACACACTTCCAGATGCTACAAATGTGCCATGTAAACAATTTAATAATTAGACAGCGCCACTGCGTGATATCTCTGTATTTGATGCATCAGCATGTTTTATGTGTTTGTTTTGTGCGTATCTGTAACACTTGCTCATGATAAAGCTGACTTAATTTACACACCCTGTTGTTAATACCGTGTGGGTTATGTAAACATTCATAAGCAATCAAGCGCTGTTGATTATTCAGAGGAGAGCTGCGCTCCTACTTGTTTTGCGGCATTGCACTGTTAAAGTGCCTGCAGACATTAACTATATTGACAGTTCATGCCTTTGTTATCAGGGCTTGGAGTTAGTTTGTTATGAAGTTTTCCTGTCTGTTTCCATTTTTGTGTTTACTGTTGTTTATAGAAGCATATACACACCCTGACAAAAGTCTTGTCGCCAATCCAAGTTGTAGGAACAGCAAATAATAACTTGACTTCTAGTTGATCATTCGGAATCAGAAGTGGCTCATATGAAAGGCAAAGGCCTCTAGGTTACGCTTATTTTACCAAAATAAAATCTTATCATGTCGTGATTTTTAATTATTTAATTAGGACAGAAAGGTCAGACTTTGCTTAGACAAAAGTCTTGTCACATCTTTAAAGGAATCAACCAATCACAGATTAGACAAATACTGTAATTAACACATTCCCAGGTGTGTAGAAGAAGAACCCCTGCACACCCAACCTTCATTTGAAATGCATCCTGACCTGACAGCATGCCAAAGATTCAACCACAGACCAAAGTGCTGATCATCAAGAGCCTGAAGACCAAGTCTCCTGCTGAGGTGGCAGACATCTTTAATGTATCTAAATGTCAAGTGGAGAGGATAAGAAAAAGATTTGAAGAAACTGGTGAAGTTCATGACAGGCCCAGGTCAGGCAGACCCCGTAAGACAACTGTTCGAGAGGACCGTTTATTGGTTCGACAGTCCAGGGCCAGCCCTTTTTCAACTGCAGCAGAGCTACATAACAACTGTTCACCAGAAACCCCTGTATCTACAAGAACAGTCTGTCGAATTCTCTCACGCAGTGGTCTCAATGGCCGAATTAGTGCTCAAAAACCAGCATTAAACAGAAGACAACTAAAAAATTGTGTTGCATTTGCCAAGGCCCACAGCTTGCAGGAAGGATGGACTGTGGAAAAGTGGCAGAAGGTTGATTTTTCTGATGAATCATCTATTGAACTGCATCCCAGTTGTCGCAAATACTGCAGAAGACCTATTGGAACCCGTATGGACCCAAGATTCACACAGAAAACAGTCAAGTTCGATGGAGGAAAAATCATGGTTTGGGGTTACATTCAGTACGGAGGCGTGCGAGAGATCTGCAGAGTGGATGGCATCATCAACAGCCTGTGGTATCAAGACATTCTTGCTGCCCATTACATTCCAAACCACAGGAGAGGGCAAATTTTTCAGCAGGATGGTGCTCCTTCTCATACTTCAGCCTCCACATCAAAGTTCCTGAAAGCACAGAAGGTCAAGGTGCTCCAGGATTGGCCAGCCTGGTCACCAGACATGAACATGTCTGGGGTAAGATGAAGGAGGAGGCACTGAAGATGAAACCAAAGAATCTTGATGAACTCTGGGAGTCCTGCAAGAATGCTTTCTTTGCCATTCCAGATGACTTTATTAATAAGTTATTTGAGTCATTGCCGAGACGTATGGATGCAGTCCTCCAAGCTCATGGGAGTCATACACAATATTAATTCTTTTTCCACTGCACCATAACTTTATGCTCTGTACTGCACATCATTTCTGTTAAGTGACAAGACTTTTGTCTAAGCAAAGTCTGACCTTTCTGTCCTAATTAAATAATTAAAAAATCAAGGCATGATAAGATTTTATTTTGGTAAAATAAGCGTAATCTAGAGGCCTTTGCCTTTCATATGAGCCACTTCTGATTCCAAATGATCAACTAGAAGTCAAGTTATTATTTGTTGTTCCTACAACTTGGATAGGCGACAAGACTTTTGTCAGGGTGTGTATATCAGACCGTCTTAGAATCGGGATACTTTAACAAACCCAGATTTATTTCTGTATGTGGAATTGAGTTCTGTGTGTTCAAACACACAGGTATTTCGGTGAGCGTATCTACATTTAACCTGGTGGCCATCTCTCTGGAGCGGTACAGTGCCATCTGCAACCCCTTTAAGTCCCGCACATGGCAGACGAAGTCCCACGCTGCAAAAGTCATCACAGCCACTTGGGTCGTGTCTTTTCTGCTCATGCTGCCTTATCCGATCGGCAGCACCCTGGTGCCTTTCATGCGCAGTAACAACAGCACAGGCAACATGTGCCGCTTGGTTTGGCCCAGTGATGTCATGCAGACCTGGTAAGATTTATGAAGACTGTGTTTTTTATTTGTACTTTTAAGGATAAGCTGTTAAAGGTATAAGGGCCGGTATAAAAATTCTGTCATCATTTACCCTCATTTTACCTGTGCACTGTTATGTTTTCAGCAGCAGTTATTTACACTAAGTCTACAAAAAAGCTCAATGTTATTTATGCTGAGTGTAAATACTGGTAGATACTGTTTGCACCAGGTTTAAGTGCAAATAATGATAGATGATATTCACACAAAGAAGTGTAAATAGCAGTAATATACTGTTTGTACTAAAGGCAAAACATCTGAGCAGTGGTGGGTGGAGTTAACAGGATTATTTGCTGTTAGTGTAAATAGACATTGGCTTTTTCTTTCTGTGAAACACAAAAGGAAGCATTTTGAAAAATATTCATGCAGATCTTTTCATACTATAAGACTTTATATTGAGCAGGTATGTTAATGCTGAAATACACTACACAGCGTTTAATATCTGAGGCATCAAACACTTGCCGACTTTGTCAATTGTGGCAGAGAAAAAAACTGGGCATCATGTGATAAATGACTAAGGATAACACACTACACTGAAATATAAAATAAGATAAAATAAAGTAATACATTTGACAAGAAAATACTATTTTAGTATTTTCACGTCAAAATTGTTAAATTCAATGAGCTTCTAGCCATTTCTCTGTAATTATTTGTGAAATTGTCTAGCAATTTTTAAGTGAAATACCCTACACCAGTAAATCCTTTTTTTAGTGTACCTTTCAAGTTGTTCCGAACACAACAAACCTGCATGTCATTGCTAAGATACAAAACACAAATGAAAAAATAGTGTTCTAAAATGTGCTCAAAATATCAAAGAGTTTAAAATCTGTGTCCATAATTCATTACACTTTTTTTTTTTTTTTTTTGGATAAAATCTGCAAACTTACTGTGACTCTTGGCTCCTCCAGACTGCAAATCTGAAAAAAATCTAGGGAAAAAAAAAACATGTAGTCTTCAGCCTTCACTGTAAAAGTGGTCCAGTAAATGCACTATATTCTAATGAAAGTGAAATATTGTATGGATCAGTGCTGCAAGAAACCTGCCTCTATGT
The DNA here is from genome assembly GCF_022985175.1 of Labeo rohita. Lineage (NCBI taxonomy): Eukaryota > Metazoa > Chordata > Actinopteri > Cypriniformes > Cyprinidae > Labeo > Labeo rohita. The sequence continues at coordinate 15,567,776 of NC_066875.1, read as the reverse complement.
TAAGACGTGTTAAAAATTAGTCTAACCAACTATCCAAATTGTGATTTATCAGTCTTATTTTTTTAGATTTAAATTAGACCTGCAATTTTAAAGCGGTCATGAACTGCCTTGTTTTATTATTTTGCACTGTTCTTTGAGGTCCATTTATAATATTATCAAGCTTTTTACATCAAAAAACATAATTTAGAAGTAATAGGCTATTTTCTGTTCTGTTTTGACAACCCTCATCTGAATGCTCAGTTTGAATAGGTGTGTCAAATTGTAGACTCAGAAATAAATGCCCACTTCTGTGACTGGCTGACAGTTGTGTGTTATTTGGGTTAAAAACACATAAATACTCATATCAAACGATCTGTAATAACAGACAAAGCAATAGTGATCACGTAATAAAAAGAGTCATTCACACTTGTGTGGTGCAACATTACTATCAGATAAAATATAGTCGGCACAGCATCATCTTTTGGTTTAATTTTTTTTGCAAATCCTGGATCAGATTGTGCTTTGTAATTAAACAAACTAGCGGTAAAATGAAGTGAACAAAGGGTCAAGTTCTTACTGACTCTTTCCTAATGTTGGGATTAGAAGGGAGGCAATGCAAAGAGTTTTTCCACATCTTGGCCCTACACATGGTCTTGTCTTCAGAGGCATTTTTAGCATTTTGTTTCTTGTCATTTTCATTACATGCGTGAATCGGTGGGCAGGGCTAAACAAGGGAGTCATGTGGAAGCAGGCCATTGATCTTCTTCTGTTTAGGCAGTGTTTAGCCACACTATTACGTCATAAAATAGCACATTTTAGACTAGCAAGAAAGTTTTGAGTTCTGAAACTTACATGATGTTTTTATAGTACAATTATATGACCTCTTGTATGTCAAAAGATTAAGGGAATTTTTCTTTCTCAGTTCGTGACACCTTTAAAGGAGAAGTCCACTTTCAGAACAAAAATTGACAGATAATGTACTCACCCCTTGTCATCCAAGATGTTCATGTCTTTCTTTCTTCAGCCATAAAGAAATTATGTTTTTTAAGGGAAACATTTCAGGATTTTTCTCCATATAATGGACTGGTATGGTGCCCTGAGTTTGAACTTCCAAAATGCAGCATTAAAGCGGCTTCAAACGATCCCAAATGTGGTTGTAAACGATCCCAGCCGAGGAAGAAGGGTCTTATCTAGCGAAGCAATTGGTTATTTTCATAAAAATAATACAATTTAAATACTTTTAATCTCAAACGCTCGTCTTATTTATCTAAAAAAACATAATTTCTTTACGGCTGAAGAAAAAAAGACATGAACATCTTGAATGACAAAGGGGTGAGTACATTATCTGTCAATTTTTGTTCTGGAAGTGGACTCCTCCCTTAGGTAACTACCTTTAAAAAGTTATGACCACAAAAATGTGTAAAATGAGATGACAAACCAGGGGCGTGTTTCCCAAAAGCATTGTTAACAATGGTAGAAAGTTCCACTGAACTCTGCAACTGACGTCTTTGTATTTTTATTTTTTTTTAGGTATATTTTCCTGTTGCTGATACTCTTTCTTGTGCCTGGGATCATAATGATGGTGGCTTATGGCCTCACCTCACTCGAACTCTACAGGGGAATCAAATTTGAAATGGCTAACAGAAAGTCAAACAGAGGTATGGTGAAAATATCACAGACTTTCCCAACCTTAATAATTCAGATGTGGACTTATTGTATAAAACTCTAAAAGAGCTGTTTAGACATGATGTCAATTTGAAGGACAACCCAGAAGGCTAATGTGCTCTTCATATGGAGACGGAAATATTGTAAATACTAGTTTTCCGAGTGCATGAATGACCAACTGAATTCAAGATGATATACGAGTTGCTGAGTTGTGAAAGTTCGTTGGAAGAAGCATGTGGACGTGACCCTTGTGGAAACACTGATCTGTAATATAAATAATATCATAAAATATATAGAGAGAGATCAATGAGCAGAAAGCCAATGACAATTCTAAATTAAAAATGCTTATGTGTTAAAAATATTTAAACATTTGTAGCTAGATTGTACATGGGTCATTCCTGGGATTCGGTAACATTTCTACTTGGAATATACATTTTTTTCAACTACATTTGATTTATTTTCTACATATCCCACATAATTAGGAACATATCAATCCTCCAAAAAAATCATTTCCCACCTTAGGCATTAATGACCTTTTATTATGTTCAGATTTAGACACTTTTATTCTCAACCCCATAATGGACAAAATGGGATTGGTTTAAAAACGATTTTACACAGGACTTGTTATAAAACAAATATCTACTTACTGCTTACTGTGTCCCTGATAACAATTTAATGATAACAAAAATGTAACATTTATCATTTTTTTCTATGGTTTCTTTATTTTTGTAAAAAAATATTTTAATTTAGAAGTTTTTACTGAAACCACAGTTTTATTGTTTTAGTCCTTAACATGTCAGACAGCAATCGAATAAGAAATGCTTTCATTCTTATTTAGCTTCCCTATATTCCTGTGTTTTTTCAAAAATATTAATGTGACAAGGTGTGACGGGGTTGAAGTCTATAACACATTTGAAGAGAGACTGCTTTCAGTTTTCATTTTTAGTTTCGTTTCTCTCTTATATTGTCCCCTTATATCTGGTTCAACATATCTGAATGCACAACATTGTCTTTCTGCTGCAAATTTGGGAGTAATTTCGGTTGTAGGATGCTTGTCAAAGTTTAAGTGGACATATTACATCAAAAATTCTATTTATAACAGAAATATGAGTTGTTATAATGTTGCCAAGTGTATATTTACTGAAACCAGTAAATATATACTTATAAAAATTATAAGTAAAATTAAAATTATTAATAAATGAAGTAAATAACTGGCCACAAACCTGTCACAAGTTTACGACCCTGTAACAATGAGAAATACATATATTTGTGACGGGGTTGAGGTTTTTCACTCAAAATGGCCACTGTTCGTTATGTAGTTAGGAGAGTAGAGCATATACGATGGCGATAAAATAAGTACATGGCATATACTTATGCAGTAAAATAAAATTGAAAAATAATAGTTTTCCATCTTAATTTTATGTGACGGGGTTGAGTTGTTAAGTTTGGCAGTACCCTCCCTGACTATAATATACCTCCAAAATATGAATAAAAAGTCTAATACTACTTACCTTTTTCTGCACCACTATTAAAGAGACCTGAATGTCATAATTTCTGGTAAATTATGTCACATATGAGCAGAGTCTAAATTATTATGGCTGTAGAATGGTTAGTGTGACGGGGTGGAGTTTAGACTAAGGGACGTTTTTTTTTTTTTTTTTTATAAAATGTCTTCTAAAATATTCTCTTTTTTTTTAGAATTTAAAAACAATTTTTTTAGAGTTTATAAAAATATTCTTCACAAGAAAGGAACACAAATAAATGTTTACATCATTGCCAAAAATCACAGACACTATACACATTTTGTTTGTTTTTTGGTGAACCACCTTAGAAACTATTACCTAATCCCAGGAATGACCTACATAACCACCCAGTCAGATGTGATGTTGCAAGTTCTGTTTGCCTGCTACTAAATTCAAATTACAACAGTTATATGCAAATATCAGAGATAATGAAAAGCTGCTTTAGCATTACAAACAGTGAACTTAAAAGATAAGTTCACTTCCAGATTTGAAAAATTCCTGATAATTTACTTACCCCCATGTGATCCAGTCTCAGGGAAAGTCTTCAGTCTCAAAGAAAGTAGTGTTTTTGAGGAAAACATTCCAGAATTTTTTTTTTTTTTTTCCATATAATGGACTTCAGTGGTGGCCAGCAGGTTGAAGGTCCAAATTGCAGTTAAGTGCAGCTTATCTAGTCTTATCTAGCAAAACAATTGGTCACTTTCTAAAATAAATAAATAATTAACTTATATACTTTTTAACCACAAATGCTTGTCTTGCACCTACCTGAGCTCACGCATTACTTAATCATATTGGAATGGTCACGCTTGACATATGCGGAAGTACCAACCAAGTGTTTACAAAGCAAACGTGCGAAAAAATAAAAGGTAAAACAACGATGTCGAAACAATTTTGAAGTTTGAAGAGTAGGAGAAAATGAAATTGAGTTTTTAGCACTACCTACCTTTTTGAACCAGTGTACACGGATGAAGAACTAACCATGTGTGACCTTTCCAACGTGATTACGCAGTGCTTGAAGATACGTATGCGCATCGCAGAGCTAGTCCAAGATGAGCATTTGTGGTTAAAAAGAGTATAAATTTGTATTTTTCTTAGAAAATAACAGATCTTTTCCCTAAAAACCATTGGCCACCATTGAAGTCCACTATATGGAGAAAAATCCTGAATGTTTTCCTCAAAAACCTTCATTTCTGTGCGACTGAAGACAGAAAGACATGGACATCTTGGATCACATGGGGGTGAGTAAATCAGGAATTTTTTATTCTGGAACTGAACTTAGCCTCCTTTAAATCACATTATTACAGTTTCATCCTCATTTTTGTTCACCAGAGAAAGAATATGGCACGTCCAATCCAAAAAACGGTGACAGTGATGGCTGCTACCTCCAACCGTCCAAGAGAAAGCGTCCCGAACCTGTGACGCCCAGCTTCAGCAGCCCAAAATCCAAACTGAGAAGGGTTTGCAGCAACAGCCCTACAGCAAACCTCATGGCCAAGAAACGGGTCATCCGCATGCTGCTGGTGATCGTGGGGCTGTTCTTTCTCTGCTGGACGCCGATCTTCGTCGTTAACGCCTGGCGAGCCTTTGACAGACGCTCAACCGATCGTCTCCTCTCAGGAGCGCCGATCTCCTTCATCCACTTGCTGTCCTACACCTCTGCCTGCGTCAACCCTATAGTCTACTGTTTCATGAACAAACGCTTTAGACAGGGCGTGCTGGCGACGTTCAGCTGCTGTAGGGATGATTTCGACGAGATGAGCAGGAACAGCACTCGACGGAGCACCAGAGGAGCTGGAGGCCTGGGAACGCTGTTTGGAGGAAACGGTGGGACTAGACAGGCTGACGGTAACACACAAAGCTCAGGAACACTTACGAGGCTAACTGACACCAGTATCCGTGGCTCGGCACAGGCGTAACTGATGCTCGTCCCCCAAAATTTTAAGAAGTTGAGTAAAGAGTTAAAAAAAAGGACATCAGTGCCATTCAAAGCTTTGCAATGGATAGTAAAATGGCTGCTATTGGAAGAGAGACTAGTTGTACTGATGATAAATGAGAGCACAAGTACGCAGTGACTGCCAATAGCACTGAAATGCGGAGAGAATCCAGTGCTTAATTTTAGTATGTCACTGTTAAATAAACAGCAGCATCAAATGGAGCAAGACTGTGGCCTCCAGTCCTCATTACAGCTCTGACTTACAAACTTACAAAGACTTTATAAGCCATAAATAAGTTTTGTCCATGAGGCTCTGTAATTTTCTGGCTTACCTAGAAGAGAGGGACGATTTGCTTTACTTTTCTTGGTATCTTACTTTATTTTTGTGTGTGTTACTGTTAAAACAATGGTCCAGATGTTTTGAGAACATTCTAGTATTGCTTTTAACTACACTACCATTTAAAAGATTGGTTGAGGTTGAGAAGATTTTTTGTTTTTTGAAAGAAAACTTTTATGCTCACCAAGCCTGCATTTATTTGATCTAAAATACAGCAAAAGCAGTAATATTGTGAAATATTTTTACTATTTAAAATAACTGCTTTGAGTATAGTTTAAAACGTAATTTATTCAGCATTATTACTCCAGTCTTCGGTGTCACATGATCCTTCAGAAATCATTTTAATATGCTGATTTGCTGTTCAAGAAACATTTTATTACATTTATTATACTTTATTATTATTATTATCAATATTTAAAACAGTTAAGTGCATTTTTTCAGGACTCTCTGATGAATCGAAAAATCTACAGATCAGCATTTATCTGAAAACAAAAGCTTTTGTAACATTATACACTATACCATTTAAAAGCTTGGAGTCAGTATTTTTTGGGATTTGAGTGCGTAGTGCTGAAACCCTCTTGTAATTGTTAGAATCGTCACAGATCAGCGATCTCCGCGTAAAACTGACCAAACGGTAAGTCGTACAGACTTGAAATTTCGGAGGATGGTAGTACTCACACTGCCTACGATGTGACCCAGGCTCGCCTCAATCGGCCTGAAGGGGGCGCTACAGCGATCAAAAGTATGAAATCACCCATAGCTCTTAAACCGCCAGTCTAAGGCTCAGTTGTCTTATATTGTTGGAATCCGTGGCTCACGCCGGACAAAATGTGCCTTAGATTTAATTATGATTCAGGTATTTAGCATTTTGTTGAAAAACATACTTTTGCGAACTGGTCCTAGGATTCTCTGCCAAATTCAGAATACTTATGTAAGAGCTCAATCTGAGGTCGAGGAAAATAAATCACGGAGCTTTGCCACTTGGTGGCTCTATAAGTGGGAAAAAACAACAAAAAAAAATGGATTTAACTGCGCAACCATTTGTCCTGTCAACATAAAAACCGTTGTGTCTGGTCTTGGTCCGAAGTGCCACAAGTGTTTACAAGGACATTTGCATATCTCAAAAAACATGGCTGCCATTGGCTGACAAAATTTGAGCACCGGTTAGACAAGGTTAACGGAGGGCGATCGGAACGAAACTCGGTGGGCCTGTTCGACTCACGGCTGCAAAGGTCTGAGAGAAATTTGAAAGAAATCGCTCAATTCAAAAATAAACAAAAAAAAAAAACACTGCAGTACAGTTCTCTGGACTCTCTAGGCCAATAATTATCAAAAAATGTTGAAATTTACCCTTCGGGAGGCTATATCGGGGTTGTTTCAGAAAGGAGAACTGTCCAAATTTACCTAAAATCCTATAAAGCCTAAAGGAAAACTCAAAACTTCACGAAATCTACTGAGCACATGCAACGGGTGATTCTAAACATTCAAAGTTTTAAGGGGATCGGATCACAGCTGGTGCTATAACAGTCATAAACGTTAAAAACATGATATTTCTATGGTACATGACCTGGATTTGCCAAAAATGCTTTTTTAATCATTGATTTAGGTGATTACAGGCTTGATAAATAATGTCTATTTTTATACATACTTAAATGCCTTAAAGCATTTGAATGCCGGTAATCGCCGCTTGCAGCTGTTCTTCTGAACTTTCTATTCATCAAAGACTATCAAACATCAAAATCAAAATTCTACTCAGCTGTTTCAACATAATAATAATAATAAATGTTTTTTGAGCAGCAAATCAGAATATTAGAATGATTTCTGACAGATCATGTGACTGGAGTAATGATGCTAAAAATTCAGCTTTGAAATCGAAGGAATAAATTACATATTAAAATATATTTAAATAAAAAATGTAGTTATTTTAAATAGTAAAAGTATTTTATTATTATTATTATTTTTTACATTTTACTGTTTTTGATATACTTTGGACCAAATAAATGAGCCTTGGTGAGCAGAAGAAAAAAACATTAAAAAATCTTACTGTTCAAAAACTTTTGACTGATAGTATACACTACCATTCAAAAGATTGGTTGAGGTTGAAAAGAATGTTAATGTTTTTGAAAGAAGTCTCTTTTCTGCATTTATTTGATCAAAAGTACAGCAAAAACAGTAAAACTGTGAAATATTAACTGTAAAATTGAAAATAACAATTTAAAATAACTGTTTTCTGTTTTAATGTATTTTAAAATCAAATTTTTCCAGTCTCCAGTGTCACATGATTACTAAGAAATCAATTCAATACTATACGCTAAATTGCTGCTAAAGAAATATTTCTTATTATTTAGCAATGTTAAAAACTGCCATGACACATTTTTTTTTTAAGAATTCTTTGATAATTAGGAAGTTTAACAGAATTACATTTATTTGAAAGATAAATCTTTTATAACAGTATGTCTTTACCGTCACTTTTGATCAATTTAATGCATCTTTGCTAAATAAAAGTATTCGTTTCTTAAAAAAAAAAATCTGGTAGTGTAAATATCTGACATCTGAGATCAGTTTGGAGTGTACGCTGACTTATATTTGCTATTTTGTTCATATCTGCTTTAGTAATAACTACACAGATATAATTCAGTTTGATAAATGTATGACACGCACACTTTAAAAAACCTTTTTGGATTCTTTACTAATACTACATAAACATGCAAAAATGTGTGAACGGTGTACAAAACATCCATATGTTGATGTGTAGCATTAACTGCTTTCTTTAGAAAAGTACACAGTACTATGTCTTTATCTTGTGTTAGTCCAGCCGTACTGTTTGTACATAGAGTCTGTCCTTATCAATGCCTGAGACTTTTCCCACCTGTTGTGCACTTCAAAGAACCTACTCAAGGCTGCTTCTGACATCTGGGCTATTTTCACCAGGACACATGGTCACTATTATACTTGTTTGTAATATCTGTATATGCCAAACTCACATTTTTATTTTCCTCTCTCATTGCAATGAACAATTATTTCTAAATTTAGCAGCATAATAGGTTGCTGTTGAGACGACGCACATGTTCATATGCTCCCCCGACACTGACTGTATGTCTGTACCTAATGACACTGACACATTAAACTGTGTAAAGTCTTAATCAACTGTCTGATGTCTATACCAGCCCAAAAATAAATATCTACTTATTAAAGAAAACCTTTCCAAACACTGAGGAGATTCACATATGTCAGTCTATGTATCATGAATATTTTAGGAGTGCTTTGTATAAAATGCAACCTGAGGGTCAGACCAAAAATTTTCCAACAAATGTTTTTTTTTTTGTTTTGTTTTTGTTTTTCAGCTGCGTTACTTGTGAAGTGTCATACATCAAAAGTGAGCTTTTCTATGGTTGTATTTGTTTTTATCAGACATGTCGGAAGTTATACATGTTTTGTTTTATTTTTTACTAAAATTTTGAAAGCCATTCATAAAAAGCTATCTGGACGCTCCTGTATGATACGGTTAACATATGGTGGAGGCACCTAGTTAACGATTAATGTGATGGAAATTGTCATGTTGGCTTACTCTCTCCTGTAGAACTTTTTGAAATATCTTAGTTTTTTTGTCTATAAAATGTCAGATTAACTTTAATAATATGGACAAAAACAGCTGAACACATTCCTTAAAATACACAGCCTTTCAAAAGATTTTTTAATGTTTTTTTTTTTTTTTTTTTTTTTTTTTTTTAAAGAAGTCTCTTATGCTTATCAAGGCTGCATTATATCATGAAATATTATTGCGATTTAAAATAAGTTTTCTGTTTTAAAATACTTTAAAATTGAATTTATTTCTGTGATGCTGAATTTTTATCAGCCATTACGTCTTCAGTGTCACATGATCCTTCAGAAATCATTCTGATATGCTGATTTATTATCAATGTTGGAAACAGTTATGCTGCTTAATATTCTTTTGGAACGTGTGATGTTTTTTTTCAAGATTCTTTGATTAATAAAAAGTTAAAAAGAACAGCATTTGTTCAAAATTAAAATCTTTTCTAACAATATAAGTCTTTACTATCACTTTTTAATCGATTCAATACATCCTTGCTGAATAAAAGTATTAATATTTTTCAAAGAAAGAAAGAAAAAATGTACACACTCCAAATTTTAAATGGTAGTGTATATTGTTACAAAAAATATTTATATTTTAAATAAATTTTGTTCTTGTTAATGTTTTATTCATCAAATACTGAAAAGTATAACAGGTTCCAAAAAAAAAATTCTGAAGTATCATGTGACACTGAAGACTGGAGTAATGATGCTGAAAATTCAGTGTTGCATCACAGGAATAAATTCCATTTTAAAGTACATCAAAACAGAAAACCACTATTTGAATTTGCAATAATATTTCACAAAATGTCTATTTTTTCTGTATTTTTAATCAAATAATCACAGCCTTGATAAGCAGAAGACTTACAAGTGGCAAAAAAAAAAAAAAAAAAACACCCATAAACTTTTGACCAGCAATGTATCTTCTTTTAGGCTTGAGTAAATGATGACAGAATTATTTTTGGATGAAGTATCCCTTTAAGAGAAAAAAAGAAAACCCTGGCAAATGTGCAAGTTCAACCCAGGCTACGAAATAACTCAAGCTTGCTTTATCACATCTATCAGCCATTCTGACAAAAAAGAATCTGCGAAATGACATAAAGTGCAGAGAGAACCAATAAAAAGATTTGGGTGGCTAAATGGAAATACAGTTGGCTGACAGCGTGGCGCTAAATATTTAGGAAATTCTTTCCGAAGCAGTTCGGCAACCTAAAAAATGAGGCATAAAATGTTATTTAACACCATCAGAAAGCCCGTTCAGGCTCTTTTAAGAAGTTGCACAACTATAAAAGAAATTTACAAAGGAAATAAATCTCACTTTTATTTCTGGATTTTTATGCCAATATTGCAGTTTTTATTATTTAATGACATATGGAACTGAGCAGGTGCAATATGTACAAAATCAAACAAACAGACAAATGAAACAGAACTAATGTTTTTGTTTTTTTCTGCCCCCTTGTTTCACATTAGGGCACATGATCCTAACATCAGCGGCCCATTAAGGACTGAGATTGCTACCATACTGATACCTCTGAATATTATAACTACAACAGACCAAAAAGGAAAAAGAAAAGAGGGAGCAACAAAAGAAAGAAAGACTGACAAAGAGTAAGTGAAAGGTTAAGAAGGATGGAGGACGAACTGCACACGTAAAGCCTAGGACAAAGCATCAAATTAGGCACAGCAGGATCGCTTTATATGAAAAGTGACCGTTACACTCTGTAAGCAACTAATCTAGACAAATGTGGTTTTCTCTAAGTGCAAAACCAGCGGAGAGGGTGAATTACCAAACTAAAACCGTCCTAAAGGCATAATAACTTGACACATGCGGTCAACTCTCCAGATGGTAAAACAGAAAACAACATGCCCTGTATAAGCCTGTGATTACATGTTCAGGCAAAACAAGACAACATTATGACCATATTTTAGCTCTTTGTATAAAAGCACGGAACTAGAAAACCACCACTGCGTTTGTCTACGGTACATTTTCCAATCTTCTTTTCATCTGTAACTATTGAGATATCTTTGAAAGGCTGCCTTTCGTGCCATGTTTGATAAGCAGTGCGTGAAAATGTAAGTATAAGACATTTGGCATATCACCTATACATTGATCAGAGCTCATTAAGCACAAAAAGTCATTTTTGGAAGAGCAAAGTTAATTAAGAACTATAAAACCAATAGATGTGTATAAATGACAACATAAAACTAACGATTTGTTCACTTAGATTGCCATTAAATGTTTTTAAGGCTAGGTACATGACCTCTACATACAAGCCTCGGACATCAAATGAAACTTCGAGCTCTTAAATTGATTTAGAACTGAGAGAAAAATGATATATATAATGCAAATTAATAGATTTTGTTAGAATGTATCCTCCGATTTTCAGATATGGGTCAGAACAAATCCTTCATTCTAAAGCTCAACACCTTCGAAAACGAACAAAAACAAATGTAAACAGTAAAAAACAGCAAGATTGTCAATCGTTTTGTTTAGAGAGCAACATAATGCACTTTACCACCATAGTAAATGAGGGGCAGAACTGAGTAAATCCACAATGTAAACAAAACGTGGAACAGAGGCAGCAATCAGAGTGACGGAGCGCTTCAGAAATGTTCTTGATGATATATTGTGCTATGCTAATGAAAACATGATAAAGTCACACAGAATTTACAGTCTGAATTAATCGCTTTCTTTAGTTTGTGTAGGAATTGTTTCAATGATGTTGTATCGGTTCAAGGCGGACTGGCTTAAAGCACTTGTTTTTGTTTTTTTTTCTTTTTGGGGTCATGATACCATATAAATCAAGGGAAGCATTTGAATTGTACTGAGAAAAAAAAACAAAACAATAGAAAAATACAATACCACATTGCATGGTAAGCTCTCACAAAGACAATCACTTAAATTAAAATCCATCAAATATTACAAATTAAATGGACTGTTAAATGTGGGCATAGTAAAAGTTTAACATGAATGACAAATCATTGGGGAAAAAAAATAAAAATGCATCCATGCTATTGCCCAGTGCCATCTTCCTCCAAATGGAAGTGTGCGTTTACATGAATTGCAAGAATTTGATAAAATGGAAGAAGAATATACTGGAAACCAAGTGCAAGAGCTTCAGGTATGATGGCGTTAGTGCCACATTAAAAACAAAAACAAAAAACTAAGATTACGAGATTAAAGTTGTAATATTTTGAGAATAAAGTCGTAACTACGAGAATAATGTCTAAACACTATGAGAATAAAGTTGTAATTATAAGAAATAAAGTTGAAATATTACGAGAATAAAGTCAAAATGTTTCTAGAATAAAGTCAAAATATTTTGAGAATAAAGTCAAAATTACGATAGTTAAATAGTAGCAACTACAAGATTAAAGTTATAATATTTTGAGAGTATTTTCTAGCCTATTGCACATGCAAATGGCCCAGATTGGGAGAACCGGGAAATATTCCAGTCTCAGGTTTCAAATTCTGTCAGTTTCATAGCAAAATACAAACAATATGTCAACATGTCGTTACAATAATGTGTTTTTAATGTGGCGTGGCAGATCGTTCCAGCAAAAGCACGAAGCTTGCTATTGTGGTGCTGGAAAACAGATAACGAATGCAATCGCAGGCATGAAATATTATTTCTAAGCATACTGTCCCTGCGAGTATAACACATGGTATGATTTCTGCTAATAATTCCACATATATTTGTTGTAAAAAAGGTTAAATAAGAGAGCTACAGCACAACCCCAAAGGGTGTTGATTAGGTGTGTGAGCTGATGTTAAGATAAAAAGTTGTTCCTCTCAAAATATTATAAATTTAATTTCTACAATTTAAATTCTCGAAACATTTCAACTTTATTTTCTAAATATTTCGACTTTATTCTCACAATAGTGACTTTATTCTTATTGTTTTTCAAATTTCGACTTTGTTCTCGAAATATTTGACTTTATTCTAAACATTTCAACTGTATTCGAAACATTTCAACTGTATTCGAAACATTTCGACTGTATTCAAAACATTTCGACTGTATTCTAAATTCTAGTTGAAATTCCACAAGAACAAAGTCAAAATATTTTGAGAATAAAGTAAAAATATTTCGACTTTATTCTCGTAATATTTTAACTTTATTCTCAAAATATTTCAACTTTATTCTCGAAATAGTGACTTTATTCTTATAGTATTTTGACTTTATTCTCATAGTATTTCGACTTGACTCTCGGAATATTTCGACTTGACTCTAGAAATAGTGACTTTATTCTAACAGTATTTTGACTTTATTCTTGAAATATTTCGACTTTGTTCTAAATTCTAGTTGAAATTCTACAAGAAGAAAGTGGAAATATTTTGAGAATAAAGTTGAAATATTTAGACTTTATTCTTGTATTATTTCAATTTTATTCTCAAAATAGTTTAACTTTATTCTCGAAATAGTGACTTTATTGTTGAAATATTTCGACACTATTTTCGAGATAGTGACTTTAGTCTTGAAATATTTCACCGTTATTCTCAAAATATTTCGACTTTATTCCCATAGTATTTTGACTTTATTCTCATAATATTTCAACTTTATTCTCGAAATTTTACGACTTTAATCTCGTAGACTTTGTTATTTTTTAACATGGCACTAAAACGCCATTGTAGTACAGGTTAAACTACCTCATGGAAGATTTTTGCAAAGAGGCCATCAAGGACAGAATAAAGACATTTTTAGCAAGAGTTGAAGATGGTGAAAAGAAAAAGCTAGTGGAGGCAACAAGTGAACTTTTTTTTTGCAGAAACATTCAAGTTACAGTTTTTCCCAAAATATACTACATTATAGGCCAACAATGCTGGAGTATTGCCTTGTTTGACGGGTCACCTACTTGTACTACACTACAGATTTTCCAAGTAAGGAAGACAGTGGAGAATCCACGCAAATCTACAAATCTACCAAAAGGTGTCTGATTAAATTAGTATGAAGAAGAAGTGAATATGACTCTAGTTGAGCCAGCTGTTCTTCATGACCACATGAGTGTGGATCAGGCTGGTGAAAAATCAGTGGCTATTTCCACAGACCAAGACACAAAAAGTGACCTATACAGTATTGCTGTATGCTTACATCATTGAGACACACATTTAAAGGCCATTAACTTCCATGTTTCTAGTCCCACGATGTCCTTTTACTATCTGGACAATAACATTTAAGATAAGGACAAACTTGAACACTAAACACCCAACCGTTTCGACGAGAAACACCAAGGACATAACTGGGTTAAGAGCCACGGACACACGAAAAAAATAACAAAATGGCTGAATGGTTTCTCTTTTTCTTTCTTTGTTTTTTTGTTTTTTCCTTTCGTTTTTTTTACAAATGGACGCATAAAATTCAAGTTAAATTACTGTACATAAAAAAGAAAGTCACAAAACACTATTAGTGCTGGTTGATGAGTTCATTACAGCTAGGTTGTTTTTTTTTTGTTTGTTTGTTTTTGTCGTTAATACTAGTCTACTAGTTGGTGAGACACCAAGGCCACGATAAACACATCAATGACCAACGGAGTAAAGCTTCCTACTTTTGGTGTGCGAGAGGCCACAAATCCCGACATACGCTTCAAATATTCAGAAAACAGAGACAACAATGCAATATAATATCTTTGGGTATGTTCGTATGTATTAGACATTTAAATCTTCTAAATCCAAACGAAAACTTAAACGTTTAGGGAGTTTATCAAAAATCGCATGTAAAAAGGCTTGGTTCCTCTCGTTTGTAAACCTCCTTTTGAAGGGGTGAATTAAACGGGGAACCTTTGTTCCAGTAAGGCCACATCTAATAGTAGAGCACGTCTGCAAATCGTCCATTTTTGAGACCGTTTCAAATTTCAGAAAATGTTAATGGAAGATCAGGAAGACAAAAAACTGAATTTGAGAAAGGAAATGATATAAAACGGCACTGAAACTGTAGGAGTCTAAACTCATGTCAAACTTGAACGAACTTTTACATATATCCAACTACGGCGAACTTTCCGATATTGATATGTGAGATCCTACGTGTGCTCTAGAAACTACACTATGGCTACCGTATCGAAGAGACACGTTGCATCCAAAGCCTCTACATTTTGTGTTTTCTGGTTTATATTCGCAAATAAGACGTAGAAAGATGGCATTGTTCCTTTTGTGAGATTTAGACACATCGATGAAATGTTTAAAGGAAGCGTAGCGCATATTGTAATGCAGGCAAGGCAGAGGCATTGCTTAAAGCTCTTTTCTTTTTAAAGACTTCATAAAATGATAACAAAAAAAAAAACAGGCCCTCTGAGTTTCTCCCAAATGAAAATTTAAAACAACTAAACTGAATGGAAAACAAAAACGGTATTACAAAACACAAAGTATCAAAACCGAAGAAGTCCAAGCTGTATATGAAAGTAGCTATATACAGAAAACGAACAAAAAGGCGAAGCTCAGAGGAATAGAACCTATTTGGTAACAAAAGCGTACTATAATGTTTGATATAAAAAGGTATGGAGAAAAAAAAAAAAAAAATGTACCTTTACTAAAGCTTATACAAGATCCTTGGTCCATAAAAACTGTCATCTCGCAATTTCAATGTGACCCTTTTCCTAAGAGTTTAGACCTCCCAGGTTATGATACATCTCACCTAATCAGACCGGAAGGAAGAAACGCAAGAAACTAAACGTAATTTTCAGTCGATGCTTTTTGTACACAGTTGATGTATCATTGCTGTGGTCTCGTCTACATGTCTTCTACACCGGGTGCTGGTGTTTCCTCTCAGGCATTGTCTATTGCTAGCACCAGACCGGCTCCTTAGAGAAAACCACAAGAGGGCACAGGAGAACCATTTCTCACAGCCACAGGTTTAGCCTTTTCCGCCCATCTATCCCTTGTTTTCCGTCTCCGGGTTTTTATGTTGAAATTCAATATGCAGCACTTTTACAAACAGTTTGTAGTCTGTTGAATTTGTTTCACGTCGTGAGTTTGTGAGCACCGCTGCGTGTGTTATAACACCACGGCCGCGGCTGCATTGGAGGACGATGCCGTGACGGCGTTAGCTGTGCTGTTGGCACCGTAGGGCGCCGTTTCTCCGTTCCCTCCCGCGCTGTTCCCGGTCGTGGAAAGCAAGCCGGTGTTGCTCGCTCGTAGGATGGCGCCGGCCGCGCTGCAGTGCGGACGGGGACCGGGTTCGGGTGTGTATGTGAACGTGAGCGTCGTGGAATAGATGATACCGTCGTTACGGACCAGCGTTACAGGGACCTGCACCGGCTGCCGCACCCATCGCCAGCCCTCGCGGAACGCCGAGATGTCTGGGACGACGCACAGCATGCTCTCGCCACACCTTTAGAGGAAATATAACGTCTATTAATAATTCAGTCCGTCACTGACTGCAATATGTTTAACCGACAGGAGTAATAAAAGCACATATTTTTCTTTAACGACCACATTAGGCTTTAAACAAAACGTGTGGGGTCTTGTTCACTTCAGTTTTACTAGGCAGAGGCACTTCGGTCAACTTACGGCCTGTCAAAACTTAACATGGCATTTACTGCTGCATTTAACAGGTTTGTAAGGATTTAGGACACCCTTGTGAAAATATAGTGTGTTTGACTATATTGAGTGTACTTCAAATCTCTCTTTTTTAATGGTAGTTTAGTTTGCAGATTGTATAATATTAATTACGAGGACTCCTTCTTTAAAAAGTGGGCTTTCAAATGTCAAGGTTTTACTTTTACTTGTGCTTTACCTGTACTAAAATACATAACCTTTAAAGTACTTGGTTATATATTTATATTTGTATACTTGTATACAAGACACTAAAGTATATTTCAGTTTACTATAAACACTTGTCAGTACATTAGGCAGTACTCTTATTTTATTAATTATGAAACTATATATAAAGATATGCTTAAGTGGCTCAAAAGCACTTAACACAATTACCTATTTGCATTTAATATAAATGTAAAGTAAAATGAATTTAATTTAATTGCAATTAACATTACATTCAGTGCACACTTAAGTATATTCTTTTTCATGTATATTATTTATATAATAAGCGCTTCTTTTTAACATGGGACACAACAGATATTAAACTGAACCTTTAAATTAAAATGCAGCTTAATTTAGAATTTAGTATATTTTATATATATTTGTTGTTTTTTAAAGAAGTCTCTTCTTCTGCTCACCAAGCCTGCATTTATTTATTCCAAAATACAGCAAAAGCAAAAATATTGTGAAACATTAATAAATAAATAAACACACATATACATATATATACATATACATATATATATATATATATATATATATATAATTTATTCCTGTTATTAATCACATTTATTTCTGTAAACCTGAAAAATATAACTACTCCGCTGTTTTCAACATAATAATAATAATTATAATAATAATAATTGTTTGTTGAGCAGCAAATCCGAATATTAGAATAATTTCTGAATGATCATGTGACTGGAATAATGATGCTAAAAATTCAGCTTTGAAATCACAGGAATAAATTACATTTTATAACATATTCAAATAGAAAAGAGTTATTTTAAATAGTAAAAAATATTTCAAAATTTTACTGTTTTTGCTGTACTTTGGATCAAATAAATGAGAAAGAGAAAAAAAAAAATCTTACTGTCCAAAAACTTTTGACTGGTAGTGTATATATGAATTTCATTAGCTGTAAACTGGTTGGCTTATTATTTCAATATGATGAGCTAAAAGAAAAATGATTTAAGTCATTATGACCAGTAAAATATCTACTTTACACTTTAAAGGTCTATATGAAAAAGAATAATCTTTGCCTTTGAAATGTTATTGCATAAGAGTACTCAGTATTCAGTTTGAAAATGTACAATTACTCAAGTATTTTACACTCTTTTTAAAGATCTAAATCATGCTTTTAAACATGTATATTAGTGGTGTCAACTGATTAAAAAAAAAAATTAATTGCAATTTTTTTTTTTTTCAAATGAATCGTGATTAATCCCACCTAATGTTAAAGTTTTTAAATATACTTTTATATTGCAATAATTTCGCATTCAATCTTCAAATTACAACAACATAAAGAGAGTATATTTTTAATATTTAATTTAATATTATTTAATATTAAATACAGCACTAATTTATATTACAGAGCTTTTGATGCCTGTTTATAATTGTATTCATTAAAAGTCCCACTATAAAATTATCTGTTCATAGATTAACAGAATTTCAAAACCTCTTGGATTTATAATCCCGTTTGCCATATGGATATCTTTTCAAATAACATCCATACCTATACATGGTCTCAGCCTCTACATCACCAAACCACACCCGCAGATTTGGAGTGAAGTTCTGTCCTGTCAGCTCCAGCATTGCTACGTCTCCTCCACCATTTAACTGCTCAAACACACATAAAGTGTACACACATTATCAACCACAGGCAGAGATTTGTGAGTGGACAATGTAAAAGATGCAAGCTTCTGGAAAAAGTGTTAGCGTGTGTGTGTGTGTGTGTGTGTTACCTGTAAGCTCTCTACCACAGGCACGGGTGTGACGGGGGTGTGTACAGGGCCCATGCCCTCATAGAAGGTGTATTCTGCTTTATCAGTGCTGATGATTGTCCAGGAGGCACCATCATTTATCATCTCCTTATTTGGTTCCTTTGGGCATGGAGTAGCCTATACACACGTACATAAAACACACATAGAACTGTGAATACAAAAATAGCAGTTTACAAAGAAAAATATTAGATATAATATACAATCAACTAGTCACTATCACAAAATACACTCAGAAATCAGGAGCCTTGAATGACCACGAGGAAGTTTATTTTGTGATAAAGACGGAATTACTTCATCCCACTTCTTAGATAGCTGCTTAAATAAATAAATAAATAAAGAAATACACACATGGATGTGAAATTGTTGAAAATATTTTATTATCTTACTAGATAAGCAAAAATAATGTTTCCACTAAGAAAATACATTATAACATAACATTTTATATAACATAATAAAAATTTATATATTAACATTAACTTTTTATGGAAAAGTTACTTAATATTTATCTACATGTTTTGTGTCTATTTCTGGTTCTTTGTTTATGTTTTCTTAATTTATCTGCAAGCTTCTAGCCATGTAAATAATGTTCAAAAGTTACGTCAGTACGTTTTTAAATTATTTTTATTCAGCAAGGACAAATTAAATTGATCAAAAGTAACAGTAAAGACATTTATAATGTCACAAATGATATTTCAAATTTAGCCACATAGCCACATTTAAACTGCATTTTGGAAGTTCAAATTTGGGGCACCACATCAGTCCATTATATGGAGAAAAATCCTGAAATGTTTTCCTCAAAAAACATAATTTCTTTACGACCGAAGAAAGAAAAACATGAACATCTTGGATGACAAGGGGGTGAGTACATTATCTGTAAACTGTTGTCCTGGAAGTGGACTTCTCCTTTAAGCAAAATGCACTTAATTTATTATTTTTTTTTTTTTCCTTCATATCATATCTAATGCATCTTGATTTAGGAATTCTTTGATATTTTGACTAGAAACAAGACAAAATACTACGTAACATAAGCCTTTTTTTGCAGTGAAGGAGGTGTTATTTATATTGGTATGAAAAAAGAGAATGATATGAAATCAAACTGGTGTATAACCATTGACAACGGACAAATATATAGTTCGGGGGACATAATAAAATGATTTAAAATGCTTTCAATACACCTTAAATTTAAGAAAAGTGCGACTTTAACAACCTGCATAACTCAGACTGGCAATAACAGTCTATTATGAACATTACTGAAGACATCATCAAGATCATGCATCAAGAAATGCATTTACTCCAAGTTTCCACTGGGTGACTCACTTGAAATTGGATGATCCTCTCTTGAGAAAGGCACAGGTACATCCTCTCCGTATCCTTCAGGTAAAAGGCACACTTATGCAGCTGGGAGACGGGGTCATCTGCATCCAGCAAGGC
Source organism: Labeo rohita (assembly GCF_022985175.1). Taxonomy (NCBI): domain Eukaryota; kingdom Metazoa; phylum Chordata; class Actinopteri; order Cypriniformes; family Cyprinidae; genus Labeo; species Labeo rohita. The sequence goes on along the minus strand of NC_066875.1, from coordinate 15,547,788 downwards.
GGTTTGCTTGTCCACCTTCCGAATGATCTGTGTGTGTGTGTGTGTGTGTTCAGGAAGAAGACAGGCAAGGAAAGAAGGAAAGGAAGGGAAGTTGATAAGAGTATCAGTGGAAGTATCATAAATAACAGGATGACAACATTGTGCTGTCCTCATTTACCCAAACTGCTTTCTTGACAGCAGTGACTGATTATGACCACAAAAAATTACATAAACTGTCTGTAATTATATATACTGTCATCTGATTGAAACTAAACAGAGGATAATAGAGAGAAATGATAGCATGGATAGGACACACTTTGACACGGGCTTACCAGTCGAGGAAGAGCCATGCCCGTCACGGAGCACACGAGTTTGACAGTTTGGCCATAGTGAATGTAGCCGTCTCGCACAGTGAACTCCTCTCCCTCTGACTCTTCATCATCCACTAAAATAGAATTAACAAGACTAAGCTTATCCAGTGTGATCAGATCTCCATTATGGTTGTCAAAACACCAACATTTCAGTGTCAATAAAACAAATGCCATTTTTTTTCCATTACGTTGGCATGTATGTTTTAACATTAATTTGTCATTCTTTTGTCAACATTGTTGTTTGACTGACATCAATGACATATTAGACAGCATCAGGTCTACTAAGCTGCATGTACACCTCCTAATACACAACAAAGGCTATTGTGTTTTCCAAATCACAAGCTCTGATCTAACTGGCTGGCTTTATGCAATTAAAGACAGGAGTCAAGTTGCACAGGTTGTCAGTCTGTCTGCGTGGCTGCTGATTCTAAGGAAGAAGTCGTCTTCCTTAAAAGCAAATGTTTGCAATACACTGTATTGACTTTAAAAGATATTCCAAGTTCTGTTTAAGTGACACAGTGATAGTAAACAAGACTTCCTTGAGCACACCTGTATAGCTAGTTTTGCTCTCTGAGTTACATAAGATTTTAGATAAACTTCCTCATAAACATCACGCAAATTAAGTGAACTTTAGTTAAAGTCCATGTAAAGCAATATTAAATATATGTTTTGAGTTTGTCACACCACAGACAGAGTAATATTAACCACCCAAGCAAATATGAATGATAAAAAACTTAAAGTAAATAAAATAAGTTATCAATTTCTTGAAAAAATAAGCAGTATTATCCGCTCTCAAACGCTGGGGGCGTATTCGCTGGTAGCACTGAAGCCACGCCCACTTGTGGGAAAGATGCCGCCTCACTCAACTGTCAAATACAAATAAATTTAAATAAGGAGACCGAGCTGTTTTGTAACTTATCGCAACAATGTAATACGCATTTATGTGATGAATGTATAGCTAACTAGCAAACTGTAAGCTGTAGTAACTAACGGTAATAACCTTAACTTGCGTTTCAGCAGGCGAACCACTGATGCTAATGCGCTCTAGTTATTATAGTGTTGACTCCAGTGAGTCGTCGAAACATGATTTCAGGCCCACACAAAAAATCCTCAACACAAAAATGGTGAAAACCTGTTTAACGGTCTAACTATACAATTCAGTACTACATAGTTCACAGTCAATACATTTCTAACATTTATATTGTGTTTCGAAACAATTCTCTGAATTGCCTTTACACAGACTTTAAGTGTTTAAGATCTGTTAAGTCTGTATCTGAAATAACATTTTTATTCAGCAAGAATGCATTAAATTGTTCAAAAGTTACAGTAAAGACACAAAACACATCAAATGTAACAAATATACACTCCCATATATATATATTTATATATATATATATATATATATATATATACACAGTCATGTGAAAAAGTTTGGACACCCTATTGAATTTCATGGTTTTCTGTATCAGGACATAATAAAAAATTATCTGGCAGGTCTTAAAATTTTGAAAATAAATCCTCAGATAAACATCATCACATGACATATCACACAGTGTCATTATTTATTTAAGAAAAATACAGCTAAGAGGAAAGGCCATGTGTGACAAAGTTAGGACACCCTATGAGTCAACTGCCTGTAGCAGCAATAACTTGAAGCATTCATTTTCTGTGTGACTTTATCAGTCTCTCACATCGTTCTGGAGGAATTTGAACCACTCTTCTTTTCAACATTGCGCCAGTTTATTGAGATTTGTGGGCATTTGCTTATGCACAGCTCTCACCACAGCAATTGAGTCAGGATGAGCTCTGGACTTGGACTGGGCTACTGCAACACCTTGATTCTTTTCTTTTCAGCCATTCTGTTGTAGATTTGCTGGTGTGTTTGGGATCATTGTCCTGTTGCAAGACCCAATTTTGGCCCAACATTAAATGTCGGACAAATGCCTTCGCATTTGACTCTAGAATACTTTGATATACAGAGGAGTTCATGGCCAACTCAATGACTGTGAGGTGCCCAGGTCCTGTGGCTACAAAACAAGCCCAAAATCATCAGCCCTCCTCCAGCATGTTTGTCTTTTGGTATGAGGTGTTTGTGCTGATATGCTCTTTAGGTTTTCACCAAACTTGGCGCTGTGCATTGTGGCCAAACATCTCCACTTCAGTCTCGTCTGTTCAAAGGACATTATTCTAGAAGACTTGTGTTTTGTTCAGACGCAACTTTGCAGACCTAAACTGTGCTGCATTTTTTTTTTTTTTTTTAGATAGAAGAGGCTTTCTTCTGCCAAGCCTTCCAAACATGCCATTTTTGTCCCATATTTTTCTAATGATATTGTTATGAACTTTATCATTTAACATGTTAACTGAGCCCTGTAGAGTCTGTGGTGTCGTTCTTGGGTTGTCTGCCATTTCTCTGACTTCTTTAAAAACATTAAAAATCATACTGATCACAAACTTTTGAACGGCAGTGTAAATTTCAAATAAATTCTGTTTTATAAAACTTTTTTATTCAAATAACCCTGAAAAACAAGCACCATGATGTCCACAAAAATATTAAGAAGCACAACAGTTTATAACATTGATAATGATAAGAAATCTTTCTTGTACACCAATTCAGCACATCAGAATGCTTTCTTTAGGGTCATTTGACACTGAAAACTATTGAGACTACTAAAGACTATTGAGCCTGAAATTTCAGCATTACAGTAATTAATTACATTTTAAAATATATATTAGATATATTAGATATGAAACATATATTTAATATATTAGAATAGAAAATAGTTAATGTAATAATATTTAACAATATTACTGTTTTTTGATAAAATAAATGCAGTCTTGGTGAGCAACATTTTCGAAAACTCCAAACTTTTTAACAGTAGTGTATATCCATGTTATGGCAGATGTCCCTTGAACAGTTCTTTAATGATTTGGCAATCAACATTACTTCACAGAAATCTGCACAAAGACTTACAGAGGTGGATGTAGAAGGCTCCCCACTGCTGTGAGCTGGCGTGAAAGTTTCCTCCCTCGACATGCAGGTAACGTGTACTGACCGTCTGTGAGCGAAGTCTGTTAAATAACGCCACTTTCGTTCCTGATGCTATACAGACTGCACAGAGGCAAAAGACATAACTCTGTCAGAATAAACCACAGAGACTTCAGGCTGTTAGCCCCATCTAACATCCCATTTCCAGATATCTTTTATAGCGTAATGTGTGCGGTGATTGTACTCACGGTCTGCATTTTTGAGGGACTGTTTTTTTTTGGAAGGTTTGGAGATGACCTTGATCCTCTTGCTGAGGAAGACGCCGATGTCTGCGCTGTTCCCGTAGAACATCTTCACCGACAGCATGAAGTGCTTGCGTTTGTCTGAGTCTGAGATGTACAATGTTTTGGCTGTGCAATAGTTCTGCAGAGAGAAGGCAAGATTTGCGTATTCATGAGAAAAATAATGGTATGCTAATGTTTTGGCTCTGTGTGCTCGGCTGAGTAGCTGTTGTCATTTTATTCTGGCAGCACATCTGTGCGTGTGCGCATTACCTTCCCCTCTAAGTTTAGCTGCTGCATCTCCTGGTCGCTGTTGCCGATGCCGATGAAGGCACAGGGCTGAGACTCCTGCTCCGAACAGCCGTCGCGCTCCATCTGCTCCCTCTTCTTCTTCCATCCACAGCCCATCAGATACACACAAGGGGGAGGACAGAAAAACCTAGACAAAAACAAAACACATTTTCAGAACAAAATGTGAATGACGCTTGACCACAAAAAACTAGCATAATGTACATATATACATTTAGACTGAACATATTCATTTACTTAGATATCAGATAGACAGAAACAACCAAATAAAATGCTGATTTTGGGCAGGATTGAATGAATGAATGAATGAATGAATGAATTAATTAATACTTTAAAAAGCAACCAAACAAAATGCTGCTTTTGGGCAGGAACGAACGAACAAACAAATGAATGAATGAATGAATGAATGAATGAATGAATAAATGAATATTTAAAAAAAAAAAAAAAAAAACAAGCAAACAAACAAATAAAATGCTGCTTTTGGGCAGGAACAAATAAATTGATTAATATTTAAGACATGAACAAACAAACAAATAAAAATGCTGCTTTTGGGCAGAAATCAATGACTGAATGAATAAAATGCTGCTTTTGGGCAGGAATGAATTAACTAATTAATATTTAAAACAAATAAATGAACAAACAAACAATTAAACTGCTGCTTTTGGGCTGGAATTCATGAATTATTTAATATTTAAAACAAACAAATAAAATGCTGCTTTTGGACAAGAATGAATGAATGAATAAATGAATGAATGAATGAATGAAATGCTGCTTTTGGGCTGGAATGGATGAATTCATATTTAAAGCAAATACATGAAGAAACAAACAAATAAATAAAATGCTGCCTTTTGGACAGGAATGAATGAATGAATGAATGAATGAATGAATGAATGAATGAATGTTTTAAAACTAAAAAACAAGCAGATAAAAAAATGCTCCTCTTGGGCAGGAATGAATGAATGAATGAATGAATGAATGAATTAATGAAACAAATAAATTAATGAACAAACAAACAAACAAACAAAATGCTGCTTTTGGACATAATTAATGAATTAATATTTAAACAAATGAACAAACAAATAAAATGCTGCTTTTGAACAGGAATGAATGAATGAATGAATGAAATGAATGAATGAATGTTGAAAACAAAAAAGCAAGCAAATAAACAAAAAATGCTGTTCTTGGGCAGGAATGAATAAATTAATTAAAAAAATAAATGAACAAACAAACGAACAAAATGCTGTTTTTGGGCAGGAATGAATGAATGAATTAATATTTAAAACAAATAAATGACCAAACAAATTAAATGCTGCTTTTGGGCAAGAATAAATTAATCAATATTTAGTAAATAAAATTAATTAACAAATAAATGAATAACATTACATATTAATTCTATTAAACATTCAATTTCTACAGCTTCATTACTACAGCTGCATTAATGAGAAAACAAACAGTTATGAACACAACTGTTCACTGAATGGAGGAATGAACAACAACTGTACATTACCCCTCAAAATGTACATGACCTGATCAGAATTACTTTAGATCAGCACTAGGGGGCAGCACATGTGCAGCGTTGATACAGCTCTCGCTTTCAAGACAAACTTCAAGAAACAACCTTAAGCTGGTCAAAAACACACAAAACCCAACCCTACGCAAACCTGCGCACAAGGTACATTTCGGAACACCCATCAGAGTTTGTGGGCTATGTCTTTGCTCGTCTCATTTTTATTGTGGTCAGCATCATCAAAGGGATGTTGGAGCAAACAGATTTCAATCAGCATGACCTTGAACACACAAGCACGAAATCTGTACTTGACATTAAAGCCGTGATCTCTGTGGGTGACACTATCGGCTCACTGCACCCCATCTTGGAGAGATGCTTGTCTAGACATGAGGCGGGGGAATATTCGTGACACACAACTGCAGCTAATATCCGAAAACTGGTGCAATAAAAGGGGAATAACAGCAGTTCCACATCCAGTCAAACTGAAACATGCTGTAGACATGGGTTAGGGGGCAGACCCAACCCCAAACATGTTTCACCCATATACACGCCAGCCTCATTTGTTTAGTCTTTTCTGTACTGGTGTCCTTGAAATGAAAAAGGAAAAGACGAGTCTGAAGTCTACTTTCACATTCTAATAGTGAAAGATTCATGTCTTAATCAAGACCGCAAGCCTTTGCCGTTTGATCTGTATCAATGTGTCATTGACAAGATAGAAACGAAACTCTGCTGGTTTAATCTACCTAACATTTATGATGTAATTTCAATGATTATGACCATGTAAATCCACAGCTTTAATACATAAAGCTACAAAGACGAGACATTTTTTTGAAGAGAACGGACACACCTTCGTAATGCATTAGAGCATAGGGCATTGCTATGGGGTTAACAGGGTGTCCTGGGTGGTTGACAGGGCATTTCAGCCAGGGTGTCACGGGTAATGGTTAAAGTATTATTATGCAGTTGCTAGGGTGTCATAGGTGTTTCTTAGAATGTTATGCAGCTGCCAGGATGATTGCTGGGACATGGTTTTATTGTCTGCTAGGCAAAAAATGTTAGTTCTAAAAGTAAGAGCACGCCTCTCCATAACAAACCGCATGACTTGATGATTCATTTATGTTCGTAGCACTGGGACTGGGACGAGTTAGCAACATTAAAAGTATCCATTAGCTGTTTTAAAAGTCAACGGGGTCACAAGGACACGCAAAGAAGCAGAACTGGTGCAACAAGTCAAGTGCTTCACATTCATTTCCAATTGAAGCTAAATGATACACTTCCTAGTCATAAACCATCTCTGATTACAGAACACATGTATATGATTTCATGAAGCGCATACTTTTGTTCTCTCTGGCTCTCATCTGGTATTCTGTCGCTCTTGACATGTGTCCAGGTTTTGGCTGTGCTGTTCACGAATAACAGCGCTGTCTCTCTGCCAAATGAGGCCGAGCAAAGTGTAACCGCGACATCAGTTCCCCAGACACTTTGTTTCTCTACAGTTATCATCTTGTCTCGCTTTCCACTGACCTTCTCTCCTTCACTTCCCTGTCTCATATCACCTCGCCTCCTTAATCATTTCTTTTCTCTTTCCTGTCATTATTTGGTTTCTTTTCTTATCAGCTTCTCTCTCTCTCTCCACTTTTTCTTCTTAAATGTTCTTTCCTTCTCTCATCCTTTCACCTCTTCATCTCACTGCATTCTTCCCTAAAAACCTCATTTTCCTACCTTAGGGAAGAGATGGGCGGTATAAAGGATTTCACACGGCCATGGGATAAGTTTTTGTGTTCAAAAACTTAGCTTGGAAATGGAATAGGGGTTAAAAGTGAAACTTTTTTAATGCGTATTGAAAATGCAACGCTCATGGCGTAAGATGCTGAAAAAAGCAAGATGCGATGCAGACACCGAAGATTAAAGGGGTCATGAACTGCCTTTGTTTTTTTAATTTTGTACTGTTCTCTGAGGCCCACTTATAATGTTATCAAGATTTTTACATCAAAAAAACATCATAATTAAGAAGTAATAGGCTATTTTCAGCAGGACGCTCTGTTTTAACAGGCATGGCGGATTGTACACTCGAAAGCGTACATTCATTCATTCCTCATAGGTGGACGTCGCTGTGATTTAGGTTTAAAATGCGTAAATAACTCGGTACATATCAAACGACCTGTAAGAAGATACAAAGCAATATTGACCATGTAATGAAAACAGTTACTCATACTTTTGTTGCGACATCACTGTCGGATCCAATATAGGCGGCACAGCATTGTCTTTTATTTTCAATCTTTTTGAAAATCCTGCGCTGAATTCTGTCATTCCAGTTACTAATGTAACCTATGTTCACTGAGATAAAGGAACTAGCGTTGCGTCACGGTAAAATGAAGTAAACAAAGGACAGAGTCCTTACTGACGAGGTCTGGAAATTCATTAAAAATAAAGTTCACCCACTCTTTTCTAACGCTGGGATCAGAGGGAAAGCAATGCAAATTGGCACTGCAGAGCATCCTGTTGCTTTCAGAGTCATCTTTATCGTTTGGTTTCTACGTAGACGTACGCGTTCGCCTCTCTGGCAAACATTATGTGCGAAACGGTAGGTGGGGCTAAACAGGCAGCGATGTCGATCGACTAATGACAAAATTTTGAGTTCTGAAACATACAAGATGTTTTAATAGTACAATGATCTCTTATATGTCTAAAGATCAAGGCAATTTTGGTTTCTCAGTTCATCACCCCTTTAAATACCAAATATACTAAATGCTCAGTATTTACGCTTGCTAAAAGGTCAAAAACCATTTTACATTCCAGTTCATGAATTCATCATGAATCATAGTTGTCATTTACCTTTTTTCATTGCCGTATGATTTCTGTGCAACTTTAGCGTGTAGGATGAGCACAGTTTGGTCTCCTCGTTCCTTCAGGTAATTCCGCATGGCTTCTCTGTAATCACAAAAGGAAAAGAAGCACATAAGACAGAAAATATTAGTAAGTGATGGGAATTTTGAGCAATTCTGGTGTAGCTTGACGACGCCGTAACTGAGTGTAGAATCATGGGAGCTGTCGTCAGAAATCACGTTCGTGGATGAGCTAATGAGCAGTGCTGTTTTATCATACTAGATAGTGTTGAAAGTTCTGTTATAATGCTACTCTGTGCGTTTACCAACTGTCGCATAACATATTAAAGTGTCTTTAGTGGTTCTATGTCTTATGTATAGTGGTTTATTTTTGGCATTTTTATGCCTTTATTTAGATTGGACAGTGTAGGTAAGATCGGGAAAGGTCCACAAGCCAGGATTCGAACTTGGGACGCCTGCAGCGCAACGGCGCTATATGTCAGCACGCTAACCACGAGCCTATTGGCGCCGAATAGTGGTTCTATGTTTTCCGCGTTTGTTTGTATTATCAGGTAGGTTTAGGAGTAATGCAGATGGCACATTATTTTAAAAAGACACAGAACATTAGAGTTATAGCACCACTCAACGTACATTTCAAGTCAGAACTGCGGTGACACGTACAAAACCAACGTCACATAAAACATATGTGCGTTCATCTGTTCAAGGGAAAAAACTAAATCTTTTAGCACCACTCAGTGAACATTTCACATCGAATATGTCACGAAGTGTACATGGCGGTACGTATTTTGCGTCTTTTTAATTTTAATTAATAAATCTTACATATTGTGCCTTTAATAACATGCAAAATTTCTATTTTCCATTTTTTTCACAAATGTTACATCAACTTTGAAAATCAGCTTTGCAAGGTTTGAATAGTTTTACTAGTCGACTACTTAATAGAGTACCTAACTAGTTGATCACTCATGCACTGCCACCTCACCAACAGACGTCCATCTCAAACTAAAGTGGTATAACCAGAGATGGTCCACACATGAATGTGAACGGGAGGAAACGTAACGCTCAATACAGTGGCTTTAGGAATTAAAGTCCTGCCTTACAGTTAAAAGAGCCAATCGTCTGTTTGTTTACTCTAGAATGCACTTGCATTGCATTCTTGAGTTTAGGAACCACATTATATCGAGATATTGTTAGCAGATTTTAACCCTGAGTTTAAGTATGTTACTGAAACGCAGTTTCAACATACTTTCGGTCCTTCCCCATTTAAGTTGTTGAATGAAGCTGTACTTGCATGACAAGCTATACGATTATGGCTGCCAAGTGACCTGACTTTGGTATAACGTTATCACAGATAAAACAAAAATCCATTACTGAAACAGGCAAGATTACATTTTTGATAAGCATTTTCATAACAGCTGCAACTCTACACGACTTCTACTTTGCTTTCACTCATGTGCTTTAATTCCACTGCCACAGTTTAGAGTTTTTAAAACACATCTTTGTGTTTCAGACCTGTAAAACCACTTTAGAAGCGCTATTGTAGAGGGTTCTGGTGAAAGCATGTGGTGTGTGTGTTTCTTTAAAGAGAAAGCTTTCTGAAGGCCTGTATGCGCTTCAAAACCCAAATCTCCAGAGCTTGACTAGAAACACAGGCCCAAGTTTGATTAGCCAATTCTCTGGTGAGTGCAACTATGTGTTGCTTGCAGAAAGCACACAAACATTGTGGCCAAAAACCTCAGCTTTCCAGCTGGGGGTCTTTAAAATAAAAAGAAGGGGAAGAGGGGGGTAAGAAAAAGGGCAAAAGGACAGCAATGTGTGTGTGTGTACAATTCAAACAGCACAAAATCTCTTAGCTCATAATCGAAAAATTTCGATTTCGTGTCAGCGTTCCAATTACCTCAGTTAACTAACGAAAAACATCCCTGCATGTGCAAACTTAAATTAGCTCGCTAAATGCGGACGCTCTGGAAGTGTGATGCATTTCAAGGAAACATGAAAAAAACATTGCTACAAGGTTGTTGTTTAATACGATAACATAAGCTTTGAACAGAATCCTAAACAGAAATATTCTGCAGGAAGATGAAAAACACTCTGATCTGTAACAGACCGTATGTGTTGGATAAAAACGCTCACGTAGACACTCACACACTCACGCACACACGCACAAAAAAACGGCCCATTTGCACAGATGTCAGTGACACCTGACACGTCAAAATGCTCAGAGGGACACAGAGACGGGTAATTGTGGGGGGGCAGCTTACACACACACACACACACACAAGCAGCTTCCCTTTGCCATGCAAACGTCTCACACACGCTCAAGTTAGACAGGCTTTTGTTATGGAAAGCAAGGGGGCCCTGCGACATGAGGGTGGGAGGGGAAGTATAAGAGGGAAGAGAGGTGAAAGGGTTGTGCTCTGACAATAATCCTTCTCCTACAAGGCGAGAGACAGGCTCAATGCACCAAGACTAACAGGAGGACTAATGACTAACGCTTAAAGTAAACGTAACTTCACACGCTGGCCTAATCAAGTTTCCAGCTGCAAATCCGTCCACCCACCCCACAATCAGCACAAGTGTGTAAGCAAAAATGGAACCTTCTTTCTTAAATTAAAAGTGCATTCAGTAGTGCTTAAGTGTTACATACTAAGAATTGCGTTTTATACTACTAATACATTGTGTTTTTGAAGAGAGTCATCTGAATGCTGTACACTGATATGAGATAAAGATTACACTCATAAAAGTTTTATGAAACATGTTTTAATGATGTGTTGTGCAGAGCACTACCCTTAATGTATTTCAGCATTTTAAAATCATGGAGAGAATCTGTACGCTTGTGCTTGTAGCATTGCGTTGTATGAAGATGCAAATGCAAAATACACAATGGAACACACTTTACCAGCAAATATAATGAATCAATACCTCTATGGCTGAAAAACAGAAAAAGTTTGAAGACAGATGATATAAACACCAACATGAAGTTTTGGTTCCTTGCCACTGCTGGCTTTGGCTTGTTTAGTTGGGGTTTAAAATACAATTAATATTACGAAATATTATTTTGACACTGTCTATGAGAACAAAACCTGAAATGACTTTAGATAAATTATAATAACAGTATTGTCTTCCAAAGAGCTGCTTTATAGCTGAATTGAATTTGTTTCATAACTGATGAATTTGGCAATACTGACACTGTTATTGGACTTAACTATATCAACACTGAAGTAATTTGAGCTGAATAATGACGCTGTTGGAGCGATGCTTTACAGTTGAACACGAAGTCTTTTCATAATCGATGGATTTTGCATCAACACTTATTTTCCAGTTTATTAATGTGAAAGTTTGAAACAATCAGTATTGTATAAAGTGCTATAAAATTAAATGGACTAGATTTAGCTCATACAAAAAATATAAGCGTAAAAAAAAAAAAAAAAAAATCAGTACAGCATTCACAAAGTGGAAGAATTTGATGATAGGATATCCTAGTAGTGATGCCAAAGTTGCTTCCTTTTTGTGGAACAGGTAATTATTTATCGCTATATTTATTTACAGTTGAGGTCAAAAGTTTTGTTTACTGATAGTTGCTTATGAGTCCTGTGTTTGTCTTGAACAGTTAAACCCGCTGTTCTTCGAAAAAATCCTTCAGGTCACACAAATTCTTTGGTATTCCAGCATCTTTGTGTATTTGAACCATTTCCAACAATGACTGTATGGTTTTGAGATCCGTCTTTTCACACTGAGGACAACTGAGGGACTCATATGCAACTATTACAGAAGAATCAAACACTCACTGATGCTTCAGAAGGAAAAACCATGCATTCAGAGCCAGGGGGTGTGAACTTTTTGAATTTGAAGATCAGGGTAAATTTCTTTTGTCTTCTGGGGAAAATGTAACTATGTTCTGTAGTCTCTGAAGGGCAGTGCTAAATGAAAAAAATATGATATTTAGGCAAAATCAAAAATGTACACATCTCCATTCTGTTCAAAAGTTTTCATCCCCCGGCTCTTAATGCATCGTTTTTCCTTCTGGAGCATTAGTGAACGTATGAACCTTCTTTAATCGTTGCATATGAGTCCCTCAGTTGTCCTCACTGTGAAAAGATGGATTTCAAATTCATACAGTCATTAATGGAAAGGGTTCAAATACATAAAAATGCTGGAAAACCAAAGAATTTGTGGAATCTTTAACATTTTTCTGAAGAACAGCAGGCAGTTTAACTGTTGTTAGGACAAACAAGGGACTCATGAACAACTATCAATAAACAAAAAAAACAGCTGTGGATCATTCAGATAATAACAGTATTAAGAATCAAGCAATTATACACAATACAGTTATGCATATAATTGTATATAATACACGTTTAAACTGTATTGCATACTTTCTGCTGCCTTAATAAAGACTCATCTTGAATGTTTATGTGCTTTTCTCTTTCTGCTCCCACTCACTGCGGTGGAGTAGTTATGAAATATTGTTCTTGTAAATACTTTCCAGCATTTCAGCAATAAATATGCATGCTAAAAAGTGCAACAGTTACTGTACGGTGTTCGGCAGTCATAAAAACTGATTTAAACTGAATTTTGAATCAAATTTCTTCTTGTGAACTCATAGATGTGGATTCAGGCGGCAGTTAAATTACCACACAACCTTGGTGTTTGACAAAAAAAAAAGTAGGTAATTCGGCCAGGGATTTTTCCGGTGATGGTGCGAGAAAAACACAGATATTCTGCATTCGGACAGCAATAAAATCACAGACTAACCCCTGTAAATGTTAAAAACAGGCCAAATGAGAAATAATTGCATCCGAATAGGGCTCAAGTCTGACAAAATGGCTTGTCTTCGGTCGCAGTCATAGCTAGTTATGACAACAAATAAATAAATAACAGCTTATTACAGATTACTGCTTGTTTTATGACAGTACGTCTACCTAAGACAGTGCTAGTGTAAACTTACAGTAGTTTTAGTCTTTGGTCACACACTGTCAAATTTTTTCGTCACGCTAAATGATTTTACGGTCATTATGAATGCTAAAAAGAAATCCTATCGGACAGACTGCATACGGTTTTATCTAAGATCTTGTATGTCATTGAGCATCGTAGAGCGAGTGAATATTGAACTGTGCTGAACCTCCCAGCCTCACAGGACACACACACAAACGGTGAATTCCTGCGGATCTGGTGATGTCATCTTCCTCAGGCCCATGTCATCTGATACCTTTGATACTTCTAATAACCTGCCATGTGTGTGTGTTCAGAAAAAGAAGACTCAGTGGCCATCTCCGACATGGATTTCAGAAAGGACAAATCTCTACTGAGCAGAGTCCTCTCCTATCCCCAGACAAAATGTACCCATTTTCCCAAATTCTAGTGAATTCCCTCAACAGTGCAAAGACAACCATGTGCAGAGCACATGAAACCAGCCGCACGTCCGATTCGTGATTACAGGCACCAAAGCAAGAACATTCCTAGACTTTCGACATTTCCCTTCAATGCGCAAGTGTTTTCACATCAACAGGGTTCAGCTTTGATATCCGGCAACCTGACAATTCACTAAAACACCAGCAGTGTTTACAAAGCATCTCAGAAGAGAGTTTATTGATGGACCTCAACATTTGCAGGGGTGCTGGGAAAACCATAACACATCTTCTGTTAGCATTACAATCAAAGATCTGACAGTATAGCCCTCAGCTAAATTACGTTATACCATTTGTTTCTTGAAAGTTGGGTGAAGCATGGTCAGTTAGTCAGCAAACTGCTGACTATAGTGAGGTCGAGCAGCAAATCTTAAAAAGGGGTGCTTTTTGTGGCTTCAGTGTAACTTTTAGATGGCAAAACTCTTTCATTTCATCCCAAGCAACAACACCCATTAAATCACTACTTTTGTATCAAATATACCACTTTCATCATACATTTCAAGACAATTACTGTCAGACTTAAAACCACCTGCTGCGAGCAATATTCCTATTGTGCACAATCTCTATGCACCTCTGTTTGTTTCTGAGGAATATTGTGGTTTTGTGCAATGAACGGTTATAGTCAGTTAGTCGTTTATATATAGAAGCGTGTAAATACACTACTATTTGAAAGTTTGGGGTCAGTTTTTTATATACTTTTTAATATATAGCAAGAATGCATTCTAAAACACTTCTAATGTTACAAAATATTTCTCATATTTTAAATATACGATTTTCTTTTGTATCGTGAAAGTATCGTGAAAAAGGTTTCCAAAAAAAAAATTAAGCAACTGTTAAAAACTGTCAAAATTAATTAACCGCTTTCAACATTTATGATCAGCATTTAGAATGATTTCTGAAGGATCATGTGATGCTGATTATATTGCTTTATATAATTATATAAAGCCTTCTAAGATGACTAGTCATTCTGACAACCTACTGACAAATTGATTTTGAAAATATATGCAGTTGTGTGTACGTTTTAAAAATGCGATTAAGGATCAAAGATCACTTAGGATCCAAAACATGCACCACCCAAAAACTAAAGTGGAAAACATATGATAGAAGGTTTGAGGTTCACTTCATTGGCGAGCATCTTACGGGAAACATTTGAACCGAACTTCCCGTTATTTATGTTATGGTTTATTGCACCTTGCAGTGCTGGTAAAATAAGGTCATCAATAACATGCAACTCCATGCAAGCTGTCCTGAAGATCAATCAGAGTTTTCCTGCACACACAAAGGTCTTGCACGCAAAGTCAAGCCACTGGGCCATGAGACGTCATGAGCTTAAGAGAAAAACCACAGACGTTCAGCTCTGCTGACAACTTCCTCACGGAAAACACACATACTTAAAACAGTGATTGATAGAGAAATTTTAATTCAAACAGAACAAAGATTTACATAGCCTATATCCACCCTACTGAGGAGCCAGAACCTTACTTTAAAGTATAAAACACAATTTATAGACAGACGGACCAATAAGTAATGACAAGCAACCACAGCATTACATTGATAAACATATACACAATGCCAGACATGCTTTGAGGAAAGAAGTGGACAGGCCCTTTGTGAATCATCAATTTTCACAACAGCATGACAAATACGGGCACCTCAACAGGAAGAGCTTCTAACACGCACACAAACACTGAACACGCAACAGCAAACCCGCAACAAATGCAATCTACATCTACATACACTTTTTTTTAATAGTTTCAAAACCACAGGACATGAAAGTCAAAACACCACATTTGATACAAAAACCTGAAAGATGCAAATGTTTTTAGAAAGAAGATTTTCAAAGGGAAAACCACAATGCGACGTGGGCTACGTAAGTCAAGAATTATATTTCCAGTGATCTTTCTCTCTTTGTGTCATAGATGTGGAATTTAATCATTAAACTCTCTATATGAATGCTCACCTAAGCTCACGTGGCTTAATGCATCACATCATACATATATTCAAATTTTCTCTGAATATGTATTTAAAATGTACTTTACAGTTTACACACACCTTTCAGAATCTACAAAATGTTACTTATTTTACCAAAATAAGAAGGTTCATACAAAATGCATGTTGTTGTTTTTTTTATTTTGTAATGACTTGAATAAGATATTTCACATAAAAGATGTTTACATATAGTCCACAAGAGAAAATAATAGTTGAAAAATGACCCTGTTCAAAAGTTTACATACACTTGATTCTTAATACTGTGTAGTTACCTGTATGATCCACAGCTGTGTTTTAGTTATAGTTTAGTTAATGAGTCCCTTGTTTGTCCTGAACAGTTAAACTGCCTGCTGTTCTTCAGAAAAATCCTTCAGGTCCCACAAATTCTTTGGTTTTATAGCATTTTTGAGTATTTGAACCCTTTCCAACAAAATTGAGATCCATCTTTTCACACTGAGGACAACTGAGCAACTCATATGTAACTATTACAGAAGGTTCAAATGCTCACTGATGCTTCAGAAGGAAACATGATGCATTAAGAGCCAGGGGGTGAAGACTTTTAGAATTTGAAGATCAGGGTAAACTTATTTTGTCTTCTGGGAAACATGCAAGTATTTTCTGTAGCTTCTGAAAGGCTGTACTGAATGAAAAAAATAAAGAGATTTTGGCAAAATAAGAAAAATGTACACATCTTCATTCTGTTCAAAAGTTTACACCCCTGGCTCTTAATGCATTGTTTTTCATTTAGGTCATTTAAAACATTAATAAAGAAGTATAATAATAAATCTAAATAGACAGACAGACAGACAGTCTGGTCTTAAATCAAGTTGGAGAGTAAAAAAGCAGACAGAAACGGAGAAAAGCAAGAAAAGAGAGAGAGGAAAAAAGATAAGTATGAATGACAAACTGCTCAAGTTAGTTCATGCCCAAATTTTGCAGAATTAGTAATACTGCTAAAAACAGTTACTTGTGCCAAAGCTGCAAGTTTGAATGTGCACAAGACGAGAAACAAATATAAGGAGAAGCTTTGTATAATACTCTGCCAGTTAATTGAGACTGTAGATGTTTAAAGAGGTTCATCTTCCTCGGGGCATGTCACATTATCTTTAGCAATGGGCTCCAGACACATACACACACACTTCATCACTTTATCCCCTAGCCATCACACCATGGTGCACATCTCATTAAAAACAGCCAATGTCTACAGAAAGCATTATCCAAATAGGTTTGACCCAAATGAATCCGACCTAATCTTCTCCTAACCTGTGAATGAACAACACCTTTGTGAATTTTAAGCACAATTTACAGACAAATAAGTCTTCATCTAATGATACTCATATTCACAGCATGGGGCCCAGCACAGACAGGGGCCGTGAAGCAGTGGCAATGTCCCGCCAGGGCGTGTGCTCTCTGCCAGAATGCAGTCGTGCTGTAAGTTAACCGCAGGGCGTGCGGCACGGGTTGGGCGGGCAGCGCTTAACTCTCCCCTCTCTATCATTTTCCACGTCCCTCACTTCTCCACTCAAAACACGAACCGCTGACTGGATCTGCTTCACAGAAGGGATCGTCTGAAAACATTTCGTTCCATATTTCTTGGGCGAATTCTTGGCCTCTAATTTTGACTCTTCAAAAAAGGATGGACGGAGCAAAAGAACATTAAATGGAGAGACAAGAGGGGAAAGAGAAAGAGGCTAAGAGAAAATAGAGCGAAACGATGGCGACAAATAGGGACAGTAACTACGGAAAAACTCCAAAGCAGTGTCGAGAGACACTAAAACTAAACCTCAAAGGGGACAACAGCTCAGGATGTCCTAAACCAACAGTGCTTTTATTTTCTGACTGGCCATTAAGCTGTAATTGAAAAAAGTAAAGTTAAAAAAAAATGTAGGTTTAAAGAGAACCTTGGGTATAAAGACTTTAATGGCTTAATATAACATAAATGATGCCTCTTACTGAAATATCCATCCAAAATCCAAATCGTTCTATACATATTTTGGTCTATGGGGTCGCCATTATTTGATGACGTCGAATGGTTGCATTTGGAGAGCTACTGGTGCTACCTTGTTGCTGTTTTTACCACAACATAACTAGGAATACACATCTCAAAAAATAAAATACTGCTACTATGACCACAGCTGAAAGAGCTGACAGGCGGTGATGGCCATAAGCGTAGCCTTAAACCAAATGCTGTATCATCGATCTTTCCCAACAAGTAGTCTAAACACCCCCGGATATCGAGTGAAATTCACATTGAGAAACTTCTTCTCAAGTGTGGCGTCAAGTGTGGTTGTGGCGTCATGACAAGCGTCAACATATTTACATTGTGCCAGGATGGCATCCAGCGCCCCTTGTCTCTGCTGTTTGTAAACTCCTTCGGTAGCTGTGGTCTACTAAAAGCCTCAAAGGCATCAGGGCTAAAATGGAGAGAACAAAGACGAAGGTCTTTTGGAAGTTTTATTCATCTACAGGCATCTTCCCATTCTTTTCTCCTCTTCTTATCACTAGGAAAACAGTGAAGACTTAGATCGCTTGTCTTGTTGCCCTTCAAGTGAAAATTACAAAGAAAAGCCAAGTTTTTGAGTTGTGTATTCCAGTTGTGACATCATCGAAATAACAGCACCCCCCCCTCAGAGTCCAAAATGTGTGTTAAATGATGTGATTTTTTTAAATAATATAAATCTTTCATGGGTTTTCTACTACGTATAATATAATATAATATAATGTAATTCATACACTGTAAAAATGAAATTTTCCTGTTAAATTTACAATAATTTATGGCAGCTGTGCTAGCCAGAAAATGTACCATAAGAATATGGTTTTAAATATGGCATACTGGTGAAAATTTTATAGCTTAGTCATATATTACATTGGGTGATATAAAGTTAATTCACCAACACTAACTATCTAATATGCCAAGGTACTTAACCCATTTAATCCCACAACTGAGACCGTAAAAAAAAAAAAATTATATTCCTAAAAACCTTACTGACTGATGTTTTAGTGCACTTTCTGCAAAAATATATATATATATATATATATATATATATATATAAAAAAGTTCTCAGTGAAATGCAGTGCAGTTTCACATGGTTAGTGCAAATTGTCACATGACCAGAGCAGTTTATTTCCTGTTTGCACCTTGAGAAGATGATGGCTGCATCAAAGCTCCAAAACAAAAGGCTAGAAAAGCATGTTAACATAAAGATATGACAAAGATTTTTGGTACACATTATCCTTAAGGTGTCTAATATTAATATATGAATTCACATATATTTAGTTTTGTTGAGCGCAGTCATAGAATGAGTAAACACAATTGTGACCAATGGGATAACAGTGAATTTTGTTATACATATAAATCCAATTGCATTTGCCGGTGAAAACTGCACTAAAACGTTGCAATAACAAAATACCACACTAAATTAAAAGTTCAAATGTTACAAATTGGTTACAGTATTGATGTTGTAATAGTAGTAGCACTATATAAAAATTTGGTGATATATGTTACAACAAAGTAATTTTGAAATACACTGATTATTGTATTATTATTCATTCATTTATTTATTTATTTTTGTATTTTATCTTAGTACCTAAACTTAACAACTACTTTACTAAATATTAATAAGCAGCAAATTAGGAGTTTATTGAGGCAAAAGCTGTAGTTAATGGTTTGTTAATAGCGAGAACTGGACTTTAAAATAAATTGTGACCGTGATGTTAAACCATTTATAATTTTTTTTCACTATATAGAGTAAGACAATTTACAGTTACTGTACAATTACTGTAGGATTTTCTTTAAAAATGACAAATGTCTTTTTTAAAAGTGACAACTCATGTGCGTTACAAGTTCCGCTGTTGTCACTATAAAGCCATGTAATGCACAAATGCAGGCCGCACCAGAGAGAGGCCTTTCTCAGCTTGTTTGTTTGTTATTAGCACATGAAGGTGATAAACGTACCTCGTCAGGCGCTGTGGTTGAGGGCGCTCCCCAAACTTCCTGTAAAGAGAGAAAAACACTTTAGCAGAAAATCAACCACAATACAAACAAAAAACACGATTTTATGCACACAAATATTTAAGGGCACACCTGTGTACTACACTATACCACTGTAACACTTACACACAAGCCCGTTTCCCATCACTCAATGAGGGGCAAACACATTCATGCACTCAAATGTGCCGCGACGGGCAAACACACGCACCTGCCCGCTATTTGAGATTAGCAGGCTTGCAGCTGTTGTAGTGACCTTGCGAGAGCACGCTCACATGACCGTGTGTACAAACACACACAGGTGGCCAAACTAAACCACTTTCCCACTCTGATTACATCCACCAGGCTAATTAGCACAGGAAAGCTGTCTAACGGCACAGTTTAGCAATACCTGCTGCCAAACACGCATCGCTTTCCTTTTGACAGGGATTTAAAGGAATGTTCCGGGTTAAACGCAAGTTAAGCTCTCACCACAGATGCTGCTGATTACCACAGCCCTCAATTTGGAAAAACAAGCATAAATCACATTTACAGTACTAAACGTATAATGGAAGCCTACAGGGCAAGGCATTCTCTGGGATAAATGTTCAAACATACAATTTTGAAAGCAGTCATACTATATAATGAATATAGTGTAATAAAATTGCTTGCTAATCTTTAACAATTACTAATCCAATATTTGAACTTTTACAAAACCACTAAACTCATAGAAGATATGTTGAGATATCAGAAAGAACATGACTGAACTGTTTGCAAAGTATTAGTTTGCGCAGAGCAAACTAAAACAATACTTTGGCACATCTACACGGAAAAAAAAATGGCGTAGCATTCACTTTAAAGCAATTTTCACTCAGAAATTATTTGTAAATTTCACAAGTACTTACAAAGAAATAGCAAGTAACAAAATATTTAAATAGGGAATTTCGATCAGGTTTTTGTGCGCCCAATCCGACCTGCCAATACTAAGTACCGATCCGATACTTGTATTTTTCTAGTGCTTGCTACACACTTAAACATTAACAACTTAGTTATTAAAATCAATCCAATTTACAGTTAAAGTCAAAAGTTTACATACACCTTGCAGAATCTGAAAAATGTTATTTTACCAAAATAAGAGGGATCATACAAAATGCATGTTATTTTTTTTATTTAGTACTGACCTGAATAAGACTGCATGTACACATAAGACATTTACATACAGTCCACAAGAGAAAATAATAGCTGAATTTCTAAAAATAACCCCGTTCAACAGTTAATATACACTTGATTCTTAATACGGTGTTGTTACCTGTGTTGTAACAAACTGGGTTTGTTTTTTTTTAATTGATAGTTGTTCATGAGTCCCTTGTTTGTCCCAAACAATTAAACTGCCAGCTATTCTTCAGAAAAGTCCTTCAGGTCCCACAGATTCTTTGGTTTTTCAGCATTTTTGTGTATTTTAAACCTTTCCATCAATGACCGTATGATTTTGAGATCCATCTTTTCACACTGATGAGAACTGAGGGACTCATATGTAGCTATTACAGAAGGTTCAAACACTTAGTGATGCTTCAGAAGGGAAAACAATGCATTAAAAGCCAGGGGTGTAAACTTTTGAACAGAATGAAGATGTGCACATTTTTCTTATTTTGCCAAATATCATACTATTTTCATTTAGTACTGCCCTTCAGAAGCTACAGAAGATACTTACATGTTCCCCAGAAAACAAAATAAGTTAAATTTACCCTGATCTTCAAATTCAGAAAGTTTTCACCCCCCAGTCTCTCAATGCATGCATTTTACTTCTGAAGCATCAGTGAGCGTTTAAAAAATTACTCAGTTGCCTTTTGTGACGTCTTAACTCACAGACTTATAGTAGATGAATTATTGGCAACATTTTGTCTTTAAAGTCTTACAGTTACAGATGCTATCAATAAAGCTTAATTAGATCTGAACCTTTAACATTTCTTTAAATAGTAAAACTCAGAAAAGCAACGCAGCAGTTTTAAGAAAAGTCCAGTGATGCCCCAGTGATGGCCTTACATTCCCTCAGATGTGATATTTCACGTCAGGCAGACAAAGCCTTATTTCTCCTAAATGTCACAGTGAATTGTAGAGTAACAGATCATCAGAGTACAGTAATGTGGAACACTGATTGGATGGTTTCACTTATGCTTGTGACCTCAGACGGCAAATAATGAAAACCGTTGCCTCATTTCAGAAGAACCTGAAGGCCTGTCGTGACCCCTTCTGTTTGAAGCTGTTACTATAGAGACCTCACAACTGTTATTACTTGAAATCTAACCGAATGACTGCAGTGCCCAAGACAACACTGGCCCCGGGCCAATTAGTTAAGGCAACCCCAGAATGCACTGCGAAGAGCTTAGTGGGGGGGGGATCTCCTACCTGAATCAGAACAATATTACTCAAAACCAAACTAAATGATGCAAGTCCATCAGCACAGCCCTATCCTTTAGTGTTAAAAAATGAGGTTTATTTCATTGAGTATTTTGCCGCTAGCTTGTTTGAGTGTGTTTTAGTAAAATAAACACAGTCCACAGGAGCTCTGCTGTGGGGTTGTGCCCGTGGCGAAGTCTTTACGGTACTGCTGATCCCCAGGGGTCCATGCTAAACTGACAGCAGCCTTGAGGCCAAAGCTGAGAGGAGACAGAGACTGTGGAGGGTTTAAAATAGAAGAAGAGAGAAAAATCAATGGCTGGAGCTTCCTGATCCAGCCCCACTGAACCTGAGGGAGTTACTGAAAGATCTCAAATCAAGTCACGCTGCCATTGCCACGAGACCAGAGAAGACCACCGCAGATTGAGAGAGGATACTACAATAACAACAGCCAACAAAATCTCTGAAAAAAGCTGCATATGACAAAAACAAAACATTAGATACTGATTGATTAGGCACCTTTATAGTGCAATTAATTTACATTAATACAAGCTGTATGAAAATAGCACACCATATTCTTTTCTTTCCTTTTTTTAAAGAAATTAATACTTTAATTCAGCAAGAACACATTAAATTAATCAAAAGCGATAACAAATACATTTACAATGTTACAGTTTTTATTTCAAATAAATATTTATCATAGAATCCAGAAAAAATACATATTTCTGCAAAATATTAGAGGAGTCCACTTCCAGAACAACAATTTACAGATAATGTACTCACCCCC
This sequence comes from Labeo rohita, assembly GCF_022985175.1. Lineage (NCBI taxonomy): Eukaryota > Metazoa > Chordata > Actinopteri > Cypriniformes > Cyprinidae > Labeo > Labeo rohita. The sequence continues at coordinate 15,524,964 of NC_066875.1, read as the reverse complement.
TGTCATCCAAGATGTTCATGTCTTTTTTTCTTCAGTCGTAAAGAAATTATGTTTTGAGGAAAACATTTCAGGATTTTTCTCCATAAAATGGACTGATATAGTGCAAAGTTTGAACTTCCAAAATACAGTTTAAATGCTGCCTCAAACAATCCCAAATGCGGTTGTAAATGATCCCAGCCGAGGAAGAAGGGTCTTATCTAGCGAAACGATCGGTTCTTTTCATAAAAAAAAAATACAATTTAAAAACGTTTTAATCTCAAACGCTCCTCCTTGTCTTACTCTCCCTGAACTCTGTGTATTCTGGCTAAAGACAGTTAGGGTATGTCACAAAACTCCAACTGTATTTTCTCCCTCAAAAATCATTTCAAGTACCGATCCAGTCTATGCAAAGTGAACATGCAAACACCCTTAAAAAAAAAAAAAAAAAAAAAAATATGTAGAACAGAGATATAGGACGATTTTGAAGTTGAGGGAGAACATGAGATGGGACTTTTTTGACATTCCCTAACTGTCATGAACCGGAACAAAAACAGTCCAGGCAGAGTAAAACAAGACAAGCGTTTGACATTAAAAAGTATAGAAATCGTATTAGGTTTTATGAAAATAACCAATCATTACGCTAGATAAGACCCTTCTACCGCGGCTGGGATCGTTTACAACCACATTTGGGATCATTTGAAGCCACATTTAAACTGTATTTTGGAAGTTCAAACTCGGGGCACCATACCAGTCCATTATATGGAGAAAAATGCTGAAATGTTTTGCTCAAAAAACATAATTTCTTTATGACTGAAGAAAGAAAGACATGAACAACTTGGATGACAAGGGGGTGAGTACATTATATGTGAATATTTGTTTTGAAAGTGGACTTCTGCTGTTTTCAAAAATGGATTAAAATGAGACATTTTGATTTCTTTAGCATGAAATCAACATATTAGAATGATTCTGAAGGATCATGAGATACTAAAGACTGGAGTAATGATGCTGAAAATTCAGCTTTGTCGTCACAGGAATAAATTACATTTTAAAATATATTAATAATTAAAATTATAACAAAACAGTTTAAACTGTAATAATATTTCAGAGTATTACTGTATTTTTTTTATCAAATAAATGCAGCTTTGCTGATCATAAGAGACTTTTTTCAAAAACATTACAAGAATCTTACAAACACCAAACTTTTAAACAACAGAGTCTATTTTTTTATCTATTTTTCACATGAATATAAATTTAATACTACACATTTAATGACCAGGGGGCACATATGATATCTCTTTACAGAAACTCCTAAAAAATGTGGCAGGTGAACTGCAAGTAAATACACAGAAATGGCAGCTTAAATGAAACATGAAACATTATCCATCAAGTTTTCAGAAGTTCTCTTCCTAAAGCTGTCTACTTATTAAAACATTTGTATTCACCCCCCAAAAATAGAAAGAAGAGAGTGAAAAAGTGGTAACAGCTTTAGTTGCCTGCAGGCATAAATGTGTTAATCGTGGCAGACATAATTGTAATCTCATTTACAGACATCTAACATCTAAAGCCCTACTTTCTGATGATTCTAAGGAAAAAAAAAAGATTTGTTGGAAACTCATCTTGGTAAGATTCTGAACTGAAAGACGAGTGCAAGCCTGCAAACTTGTTACAACTTGACTGAATACCCATATCCTGACTTGACAATTGCTATGTTGTAATGCATAATCAGAGAAATTAGCTGTCTTATGTACTTGTAGACAAAAATCAACCTTGTTCTCAAGTCTGGTAGAACACAGAAGGTCATTGCACTTTAATGAGTGAGGGAACATTGGAAAGAAAGGGAGGGGAAGAGCGAAAAAGATGACAGACAGGGCTGGAATTAGGGGAAGGGATGAGGCACGTGTGGGGGAGAACAGGAAGATAAGAAAGAGACAAAAAAGCAATTAAAAGAGAAGGAAAAAAGAGCAAGAAAGAGGATCAGGGGCTCAGCAGAAAGATAGAAGAGAGAGAAAGAGAGAGAGAAAGAGTGAGTGCGTGTGTGCGCTAGTAGAATAATTATAGAGCTGTAGATCAATAAGGTTCCCACAGTGAAGTGCTGATGTTTGAGAGGATAATGGATACCAGCTCGCTTCAAGCACATGCTGCTACTACACAAACCCCACAATCAGGGGCCCATCTGGGGCCACAGCTCTGCTGGCCAACACCAGCCGCCTGCCCTGGATCTCCACAACAGAGCTCAATTAATAGGGATTTTTCTTTTGGCGCTCTCTTCTTCCATTTCTGCTTGCCTCACCACAGGAAAGAATAAATGTATATTTAGCAAGATTTTTTTATAACTATCAGAAATATATGTATTCGTTAAAGGACCTATTATGCCCTTTTTTACCAGATGTAATACAGGTATCCCCAGAATGTGTCTGTGAGGTTTCAGCTCAAAATACCCCACAGATCATTTATTATGTCATTTTGAAAATGCCTATTTTGAGTGTAACATGCTGTTTTTGTGCATGTCTCTTTAAATGCAAATGAGCTGCTGCTCCCCGCCCCCCTTTTCCAGAATAGAGCTGTGCCTTTACAGCTCGTACCTCAGATACTCTGCTAAAAACATCTGATTGGTTTTGATTATCATGTCAATCACGCTAAACCATATTCGTTTAAACTACTGATGTACGGTTTTCTGAGCGGATACATCCGAAGCACATGCACAAAAAACGGCTGTCACACGGCATGCGAGCACTAAACTCTCTTTCATGTCTTTTTGTGCTTAAACTGTCAAATACACACAAGTTTATGTTAAAAACACACAGGAGTTACAAAAACCATTGGTTATGTCTGTGAAGGTAAATAGCTGGGAAATAAATAAATCAATAAATCCACTGCTTTCTTGTCTCCTCTGAGGCTGGGACCCTAAATAGTGTCCTGTGCTCGTCTGTGCAGCAAAGGACAGAACAGTTTGAACTTTTGCCATGGCGTTAGATCTGGTACATCATTGTCAGTTGCGAAAACAAACTGAAAAGCGCACGTTAAGATAATAGGTGATAGCATAATAAGATCCACTTTCTGTCAAAGAGCAGAGAAATCAGAGCAGCTCATTTTTTTAAAAAAAGCTTGCAGAGAAAGGCTTGCCAAAAATTTTTTACTGTGTTGTTCTTTTTCATGTTTTCTGGGGTGGTAGATGCACCGGGGACTTGATTATAGCACTGTAACATGGAAAAAGTCAGATTTTCATCATATGTCACCTTTGATTAAACATTGTTTTCATCACCCCAAAACAAATAATTGGTTCCAAATTTGCAAAGGGCAGCTGGACCTTTAAAGGATTACTTATTTCTAGAATAAAAATTTCCTGATAATTTACTCACCCCCATGTCATCCATCGCAAGGAAATTATGTTTTTTTCAGGAAAACATTCCAGGATTTTTCTCCATAAAGTGGACTTCAATGGTGCTCAACAGATTAAAGGTTAAAAATGCAGTTTCAATGCAGCTTCAAAGAGCTCTAAACAATCCCAGCTGAGGGATATTTATATACTTTTTAACCACAAATGCTCATCTTCTCTAGTTCTGTGATATGCATGCATACTCTGTGCACAAGACAGTTCAAGTTAGAGTACGTTGGAAAACTCCCATTTCATTTTCTACATCGCTGTATTACCTTTTTTGGAAAGGGCGTTTGACCTTCTTTGCATGTTCAATTTGTAAACATTGGGTTGGAACTTCTGCAGCGATGTAGGATGATTTTGAAGTTGGAGGAGAAAATGGAGTTTTTCGACATACCTGTCTTGAACCAGAGTGCACAGACTACGTGTCGCAGAGCTAGACAAGATGAGCATTTGAGGTTCAAATGTACATTAATTACAATTTTTTTTAGAAAATAACTGATGGTTTCGCTAGATAAGACCCTTACTCCTAGGCTGGGATTGTTTAGAGTCTTTTGAAGCTGCATTAAAACTGCATTTTTAACCTTCAATCCGTCGACCACCATTGAAGTCCATTATATGGAGAAAAATTCTGAAATGTGTTCCTCAAAAAAACTTGAATGATTGAAGAAAGACATGAACATCTTGGATGACTTGGGGTGAGTAAATTATCAGGATTTTTTTAAGTTGGAAGTGGAGTAATTCTTTAACAGATATAATGTAACTTCATGTTCTCAGAAAAAAAAAACTGCTAGAAAATTCCACAAAGAAACGGCAAGCAACATACTAAATTAAATGTTACATTTTAAAGTAGAAAAACAGTCTCCAAAAATATTTGTTTTATTTACTACCAGAATTTTTTTTTTTCACATATGTATAAAGTCACTGTAAAACTTCAAAAGCACTTTTGCTGGAGAATGGTATACTGTGCAAAGGCTTATTCACAATTTCAACAGAAGCCCCTCAAAGTCCACCAGCTAAATAATGTTATCTTGGTGGCGTTATCTAGTTTCACATCAGCAGAATACATAAAACAATCTTCAAAACCAAATGTTCAACTTCGCAAAGCACAAAAACAGTTACACATGATCAACAGGATGAATATAAGATCTTTAGAACACAGTAACATAAGAACCAACCCTTTCGTCAGCTGGCTAAACTGAAGCTTTCTCAAACCAGCCCTGGGCCATCGGGCCATTCTTACTTTGAAATATAAGTCACGCAACACTTTCCCTTCCCATCAACGTATATAAATTCCACGCTGTTCATTTAGTGAAAGAAATTAAACCGAACTCAAACCGAGGCATTGATGATAAGCAACTTTTATTCAAGTCTAACAGATTCTTCTAAACCGCTGCATTGTGCTCTATTTACATTTTCCCTTTAGCGGTCCAGACATGCAGCATTACAATCAACACGTAATGCTATTCACAACACAACCCATTTTGCTTTAGTAATATAAACAAAATGTAAGGACAAGCTTGATTTTATCCGCTGAGAAGTGATTGAATGGTGAAAAGTGGGCGTTATGTATCAGAACGGAGCCAGATCTGCATGAAGGACGTAGAAGCTCAAGGTCAAGTTCACCCTGGAGATCATCTTGATGTATCCCAGCGGCAATGTCTCTGAATAAATCCATCATTATTTGCTACTATTGCTGTAAACTTTATGATTTCAGTGTAAACTATAAGAAAAAGGAACAGCAAAGAAATCTCAGGGGCAGAGCAAGTAATTACATTCTGATGGAAGATTGCAAACCTTTTTTTTCTTTCGAATAAACCATACACAATAAAACCAGGAATGTGTACTGTGACAGTAAACTGAGTCCATTTTGATTTCATGTTGACTTTAAAGTTGCAGTTAAATTGGAGCATGTTTTTATTTAACCTTAATTTATAATACATATTTTGCTGTTTAAACTTTAACAACTTTTTACTGAATTCAGTTTGCTCTTACTGCAGTTGTTTTGGCATGAAAGTTCAGAGGACTGCTTGTTCAATCAGACAATTCAGATTTCGAAATACTACAAGGAAAAAAAATGATTACGTTGAAGGAAAATCACACACTCACTTTCACAACTTTTCCACTCCAAACGTGTAACTCATTTTGCATATCAGCAAAGGCCTGTTCCATGTGCAGGCAAAGTTATGGCCCATCAGTGGAAGAATCAGGCACTGAAAGAGTTTTATATCTGAAACATTGTGGTTAACGTGCACCTGTTATAAAAGCGGCGTTGCATTCTGAACAAATGCCAATATCAATACATGCCACTTCCCTTAACTGACATCTAACAAAGCCTGCTTGATATTTTTGTGACATTTGTGCTCGATGAACAAAAACAGAGGCAAATCATACAGTTAGTCTAAAAAAGTAGTACACATAATTGAACAAAGTGTTTGGGTTATTCGTGTCTGGGTCTGGTGAACTCTACAGACGAAGAAAAAAAGACGACTTCTTTTCCAAGCCAAAGAGACTTTAATTGGCTACAAGACCAAACACGAAGGCTGTGTAAGTCAATCAAATCGAGATCCACATGTCAAGACGCTGGAAAAAGAGCCGTCACGAGAGAGCGCAGAGAGAGAGAGATGTGAAGTGTGAAGAAAGAGTGAGAGCGATAAAAGAGAAAAAGAGATACAATTTCGACGAAAAACCACCAGCATTTCCTTGAAGTCTTCCTTCAGACAGAGGAGTTAAAATGTCAGCGTGTTGAGAGGTGTGCAAACACCATCCACTAAACGAGAGTCAAGTCAAATAAATACAACAAAAAACACCACCACTAATTCAACTCACTGAAACTTTACTCGACACGCCTCGTGAGATAATCAGCACACAAAACAATGACAGGACGCCCAGATTTTATTGTTTTGGAGCATATTTATGTTCATTTGATCCTGAGGAAAATATGAGGCCTGAATGTGACTCAAGTGATGGCTATTCCATCTCAATGGTGTTATGAGGAAATGTTTTTTTTCAGCTCGTAAAACGAGAGAGATTAGAAAATGAAAAACAAAAACAAACAAAAAAAAAAAGTCCAGATTTCAGCTGGAGTCTTATCCTATTTACTCAGTGAGGTCATGCGGTAAGATAGCTCTCTCTCTCTCTCTCTCCAGCTTTGCCGCTATCTATCCGACTCGACCCGTGGCTGTTTCTTTGTATTCATCCTCATGGGACTGACTGACAGTTAAGAGCTTCACACAGTTCACAACCAAGACTGTAACTGAGACACAGGGTGCACTGAGTACCAATTCAAATCATTTTTAGCTTTCAAAAGCATTCCCCTGAGAGATGCTGATCGTAGGCCTGTGTCAAGAAAATAGTGTTTAATTCTCTTGGATCTTCTGAAATAAATAGTCTTGTGCAAACTGACTACTATAACTTTAACCTAAAACGTCCTCTTTCCCAATCCAAACTTGTGTTGACAATGTTTATGATACTTCTATTGTGTGTTTTGTCCTTTTAAAGCCTGAAAGCCCCAGGCTTCATGCACTTATGCAAAATAAAGTTATTCAAGTTTTGAAAAGTATAACAGACTGCTCTCTTCAAGCATATTATACTCTTTGGTTCACAGAGAGGGCAGAAATCGGCATTAAAGGAACTGGAATAGACCAATTTTGTGTTTTTTAAATAGCCATCTATGGAAGCCATAGAACTAAAGAATAAAAAAGGTCAATTTAAATTTAAATTGCAAAATTCAATTCTGAGATTATATCTCAAAATTCTGATAACAAAAATCAACTCGTCATTCTCTCTTTTCCTTTTGGCTCAGAATCACGAGGTTATATCCCACACTTCAAGCTTTTTTTCCTCAGAATTGACAAACTTGCTATTGTTAAGTTACACTGAGTTATAAAGTCCGAACTAGGACACATAAACTTGCATTTCCGAGAAAAAAATTGTCAGAACTACAAAATAAATGTAAGATAAAGGTAAATCTAAGATAAATGTAAGATAAATGTAAGGTAAATGTTCTGCAAAATGTTACAGGTTTAAATAATATTTCATGCTATAACTGTAGAGCTAATACAATATGTTCTCTATGAACTGCATATGTAAATATTATTGTTTAAATCAAATTTATGCTTTAAAAGCTCTGAAGTTCTGATCAAACCAAGTAATTCACGATCCACAATCTGAAGTCCCGATCTGATTCGAATCATATTATTTGAATCATTCAATTAGCAAAATGATTCACAAACCCATTCTGATCTAAATCAAATGATTCACAATACGCACTTTGAAGTCCTGACCTGAATCAAATGATTTGCGATACATGAAGTTCCAAACTACATTAAAGGATTCGCAAAATGCGAAACAAATGATTCGCGATCCACGCGCTGAAGTTTTGATCTAAAGCAAACGATTTGCGAACCCGCTCCGAAAATGCTGGGATAAATCAAATAATTTGCAATCCACACTCTGAAGTCCCGATTTGATTCGAATCATATGATTTGAATCATTCAATTAGCAAAATGATTCACAAACCCGTTCTGATCTAAATCAAATGATTCACAATACTCACTTTGAAGTCCCGACCTGAATCAAATGATTTGCGATACGTGAAGTTCCAAACTAAATTAAAGGATTCGCGGTATGTGATTTGAAGTCCTGATGTGAAACAAATGATTCGCGACCCGCGCTCTGAGGTTCCGATCTACAGCAAAATATTTGTGAACCCGCTCCGAAAATGCTGGGATAAAACAAATAATTTGCAATCCACACTCTGAAGTCCCGATCTGATTTGAATCATATGATTTGAATCATTCAGTTAGCAAAATGATTCACGAACCCATTCTGATCTAAATCAAATGATTCGCAATACATGCTTCGAAGTCCCGATCTGAATCAAATGATTTGTAATATTTCATGCTGTAACTGTAGAGCTAATACAATATGTCCTCTATGCATATGCGAATATTATGTAGACCTATTGTTTAAATAAAATTTATCCTTTAAAAGTAGGTTAATCATAGCAGGTTTCATTCATAGTCTCTGTTTAAACATCTGCATTTAGCTTAAAATGGCATCTTTGATGACAGTATTCTATCAAAATGATTTGCATTCTGATTCTGACATTCAAAGGCACAACAATATATTTTTTCTTTTATTCCATGGATTTTAGCCATTTTCCTCCACTTGTTACTAGTGTTTTTCTGCCACCGCAATGCGTGTGCAGCTGCAACTGACGTAACTGTGACGTCCGCTCCAAATTGGTCTATAGTTCACCCAAAAATGAACATTTGCTAAACAAAAATGTATTCACTCATCCAAAATATTAATGAGTTTGTTTCTTCATCAGAACAGATTTGGAAAAACTTAGCATTGCATGAGATGCTCACCAATGGATCCTCTGTGTGAATGGGTGTCATCAGAATACGAGTTCAAACTGCTGATAAAAACACCACAATGATCCCACAAGCAACTGACATAACCATCAATTCAGTCCAATCAATTCAGTTTTAATCAGTTATTTGACCTCTCAATCTGACAGCATCCATTCACTGCAGAGAATCCACTGGTGAGCAAGTGATGTGATGCTAATTTTCTCCAGATCTATTCTGACAAATCAACATCTTGGATGGTCTGAGGGTGGCAAATTTTAGGTGAACTATTTCTTAAAGAACTAAAATATGACTGTTCATGACATAAAAAAAAACCTGTATGAGATCCTTATCTTTAAAGTCATGATTAAATGGAATTAGCATCATATCTTTACTTGCATATTACAGCATAAATCTAAGTGTAATGCATTACTGAAAAAGACAAAATCCCACCAATTCATCAACTTGCATTCATTTTAAACAAATTCAATGATAGAAGTCCTGCATGTGCCACCAGAGAAGTCTACCATTTTTACTGCAAGATCTTGACATTTTGGTTACAAATTATGAATCCATATTTAAGAAGCAAACACATGCATGGAAGCATTTACAATATGCATTTACAAAATAGAGTGAATTTTCATTTCATACCGACTTTAATAAATGAACAGGGTGTGATGAGGTGGTGGGGGGGATACAAGCAAAGCAGAAAAATCTATTAAGTTTAAAGAAGAATGATGCCGGTGACATTTCCCCTTTCAAATGCCTGTAAGCAGGGCTCAATAGAGGAAAAGGAAGTGCTGTCAGAATTGTTTTTAATCTGTTTTTCTGCATGTTATCCATTTTTTGCTTCCTTCCCTCCATCCTTCCGCTCCTTTCACTCCTGTCTGTTCCATGACAGCACAAGGAGAAGTTCCTCTCTTACTCAAGGCTGACCGAATCAATGAAGTAACGCTCTCGCTTCTGTGTTGGTCTTACAAATGCATATGACATTTCTTCTGTCTGTGGTTAATTTTGCTTACGTTTCTTAAGCAAATGAGAGTCAAAAAGTGATTCTTGTGTAACCCAGATAAGCTCAAAGGTGACCTATATTGCATAACAGTGAGCGAAGGTGTGGTGTAGGTTCACAGAATATGCACTTTACATTGCTTTCATCTAGGAATGTCAAAAATACCGGTACAGTTCCAAGAATTTTTAGTTCTAAATAACTGCATAAATGATCAAAATATTAGATAACTGGATTGCCTTCCACTGTAAACGTCACTATTATATAGTTAAAACTGAACAAAAACAATTTTTCTAGGGTTCGTACAGACACTGTAAAATGAAATTTCAATGCTTTTCAAGCACTACTTATTTGTTTTTTTAAGGATTTTCAATTTGGGATTTTCATTTTTGATTTTCAATTAGAGATCTCATTTATTGAACAATATCTTCCATTTCAAATTTCAGTCAGAAATAGATAAATAAAACTATACTAATGAAAATGGCAAAAATAAAGTAAACCACATGCAAAGTATAACTTCGAAAGTATTACAAAGTATACTACACTTTTACTATAGTAAAACCACTCCAAAGTTTCAATCTAAATTAAATTATTTGTGATCCACACTCTGAAGTCCCGATCTGATTTGAATCATATGATTTGAATCACTCAATTAGCTAAATGATTCACAAACCCGTTCTGATCTAAATCAAATGATTCAAAATGCAAGTTTAAATTCCCGATCTGAATCAAATGATTCGTGTTCCGTGCTCCGAAGTTGCGATCTAAAGCAAAAGAGTCGCGAACCCACTCTGAAGTTACATTCTAAATCAAACAATTCGCAATCCACACTCTGAAGTTCCGATCTGATTCAAATCATATGATTTGAATCATTCAATTAGCTGAATAATATAATTTACAATAATAAATGTTTCTTGAGCACCACATCAGCATATCAGAATGATTAAATTAAATTATTTAATAAATTACAATTTAAAATATATTCATATACAAAATAGTTATAGTTAATAATATTACATTTTATTAAATAAATACAGCCTTGGTGAGCATAACAGACTTCTTTCAGAATTGAAAAAAATCTTACAGACTCTGAAATTTGAATGGTAGTGTATAAATAAATCAAGAATATCCAAATAATAATACTCATAATACGCAAACAGAATAACAACCTAATTTGTTGATTTTTATATTAACATTAATTTTTATATATGAAAATACAATGTTTTTGATATCAAATTGATATTATAAATCGTGAAATTTTAAAAGAATGACAGCCCTACTTTGACAGAGCCACTGACTCCAGCACTGACTGAATTTATCCAAGGGAAATTAACCTTTGAAAAAAAAAAACCCTCCTTGGAGTCACGATGGGTGCCAAGGAGCTAAATGTCTTTATTAACTAGTGCAAAAGTATTGACTCCCTGTTTTCCAAAAGGAAGTGAGGATGATGTAATGGTTTCATCAGCCAAAGCAGCAGGGAGGGTATTTCTTACATCAATACAGAGTAAATCAGTCCTCAGTGGGGATTTTAATTTAGACTCCGCAGGCGGCCGCAGATTTCACTGCAACATGATGGATGTTCCCGGGGCTAAATTTTCAGAGAAGGAAATGATAATTGACCACTAGACACTAATATAAAAGAGGACACATTGTTCATCCGATCACAACAGAACACTGTTTAAAAACATCAGACTAGATTTTAAAATAATTAGGCAATTCCCATTCTCCAGAAGCATAATCCATTTAATCTGAAAAATCTTGCGTAAACCTGTGGATTGTGCTGCCTAATGACACATTGAGAGAGAAAACTGAAGATCAAGCTATGCTTGGAAACATCTCATTTAGTAGATTGTTTTTGGACTTCCCCAGACAGCCTCATGACAGCATGAATGACAGCGGAGCATTTTTTCCCTTGTCTCTGAAAAACCACACGCCGCAGTGACAGAAATGGGAACTGAGATTCCTTAACCAACTGAAATCTACAGACGGGCGAATGTGTAAAACCTGAAGCAACAAATGCACGCGAAGCGACACGTGTATCAAAAATACGCAGCGTTTTTTTCCTCATAAAACACGATGTGGTTGAAAAGCAGAAAATAAATTACTTCCAATCAGATTCTGTCAGAATCAACAGGGGATTTTTACACTTGCTCACCACACTTTTAGTGATTAGATAACCATCACAAAAAGACCAAACGTGAATGACCTTCAACACTTGTTCGAAGTCTGATTAAGAATAGCAGATCAGTAGAGACAAGTTTATGTGGCTGTGTGTAAAAACCCAATCAGAGATAGGAATCCGATACATGACTTAACCTTATGCACATTCACAACCACTCAGATGTGCATTAACAGAATTAACTGTGACACTTTTCACAAGAACCAGTACTGAGAAATGCTATGAAAAAAAACAGAACTGCTAAATGTTCTCAGTTTTGACTACTCCAAACGTGTGTCATAATCCTTCTACTGACTGAATGTACTCAAAACCAACAGAGATGTGCGAGGAGCGACTAACACGCTCAAACAAGCACACTGTAAATCACAGAACATGATGTTGAAACCACGTTTCTCAAGAGCATCGACCTTCTACAACCTTCTACTTTCTCCCTCTCGTATCCTATTTAGAGTTTCTTTCTAGAAGATTTGTGGTTTCACATCCATTTACTTTTCATCAGGTTTCTTTTGAAAACTAGTCTTCAGTACTTCACATCTTTGACATGACTGTTCCTCATGTCAAAGTTGGGTAAAGAAGTTCTTAGTTTAGAATCTCTAACTTTGAGTGAATTTTGTCTAAATATTGTGTATCTAATCTAAACAGTTCTGTGTACAGCTAATCTGTATTATATAATATACATTATGAATACATAATTATATCATCTGTCCAATTTCCCATATCAGTTTTGTGCATCTGATAAATGCATTTGTGGTTGAGAAGAAAGAGACAGACAGAGGGAAAAAAACAAAAACATAAACATCCCAAAAAGAGAAACAGTACACCATATGACTGTGTTGATGGTATAAAAGTGTTTCTGTATCTGGCACTCATCTGCGTAACAAAACAAGAGCAACAACTGCACATCGGTATGGGTAGCTGCAGGGCCACAGTCTGTGACATCATCAAAAACAGACAGGAGAGGATTAAAAGTGCAGATACCATTTCAACGCCTGCGGCACCCTCTAACTGAGCTTTCCACTGTTATCACTGCTCTATTCACAGTGTGGACGTGCATAGTTCAGGAAAAAAGAGAAGTCCTGAAGTTATTCCCAAAGGAATAAGTCACAAGATGTGTATTTCTTAGTGGATGCAGTCCTTTATTAAAAGGTTGAGCAATATGTGGTACTAAATTTTTTTTTTGTGCACCTGAACTAGCTTCACAAAAAGAAAAAAGAAAAAAAAAAAAAAAACTCTGAACTATGAACAATGCTGATGTGTGTGATTTTGTCTGTTTTCATACAGGTTTTTTCAAACACTCCTAGTGCTAATGTACCTCCGCCCTAAACTTACTTAATCTGTTAAGTCATAAGCTGACAAGATGTCAGACTGCACAAACAAACAGGGCCACGTTCCCCAAAAAAGTAATGTTAGACTAAACTTTTGTGTTTGTGTGTGTGTGTACACAATGCATCCTCACTCTCCGTTGTAAACAAACAGAGTCAGCTCACATGTGTTCTTGGTCACCTCTCTTAGTTCTTGGTTGGAGTTTTCTGGTTCTAACAAATAGGGTTGTGCATAAAATTCCATGTTATCCACTTTTACATTAAAATCATCAGCCACCTTTTAAGTTGTGAGCTTTTATACATGGTACTGCTGGTGAAGGTTTGCACGTGTGTCCTCACACTCCATTGTAAACAAATAGCGTCTGCTTACGTGTGAGCATACAGTGGCATGTGAAAGTTTGGGAGCCCCTAGAATCTGTGAAAATGTGAATCATTTTTACAAAATAAGAGTGATCACACAAAATGCATGTTATTTTTTATTTAGTACTGTCCTGAGTAAGATATTTTACATAAAAGATGTTTACATATAGTCGACAAGAAAAAAGAATAGCTAAAATTATTGAAATAACCCCTTTCAAAAGTTTGGGAACCCTTGGTTTTTAATACTGTGTGTGGTTACCTGGATGATCTACGACAGTTTTTTTTTTTTTTTTTTTTTTTTGTGATGGCTGTTCATGAATCCCAGGTCCTGCAGATTCTTCAGTTTTCCAGCGTCTTTTGCATATTTGAACCCTTTCCAGCATTGACTATATGATTTTGAGATCCACACTGAGGACAACTGAGGGACTCATGCTCCAAAAGGAAACATGATTCATTAAGTGCTGGGGGGTGAAAACTTTTTGAATTTGAAGATCAAGGTAAATTGCGTTTCATTTGTCTTCTGGGAAACATATAAGTATCTTCTGTTGCTTCCGAAGGGCAGTAATAAACGGGGAAAAAAACAAAATTCCAGGAAAAATTGGGACATCTTCATCCTGTTCAAAAGTTTTCACCCCCCCAGCTCTTAATGCACCATGTTTCTTTCTGGAGCATCAGTGAATGTTTGAACCTTTTTTAATAGTTGTGTTTGAGTCCCTCAATTGTCCTCAGTGTGAAAAGATGAATCTCAAAATCATACAGTCACTGCTGGAAAGGGTTCAAATATGCAAAATGTGCTGGAAAACTTAAGAATCTGCAGGACCTGGAGGATTTTTCTTAAGAACACTGCTCAGTTTAACTGTTCAGAACAAACAAGGGACTCATCATCCAGGTAACCACACACAGTATTAAGAACCAAGAGTTCCAAAACTTTTGAAGGGGATTATTTTAATAACTTCTGCTTTTTTTGTCTTGTGGTCTATATGTACACATCTTTTATGTAAAATATCTTACTCAGCACAGTACTAAATAAAAAAATGACATTCATTTTGTATGATTGCTCTTATTTTGTTAAAATTATTTACATTTTCACAGATTCTGCAAGGGGTTCCAAAACTTTCGCATGCCACTGTATGTCTTTGTGCAAAAGACAAATTCATGAATGCGCCGAGAACCGTTTGTCCAGGCTGTGGATTAAAGGTAATAATGTAGTAAATAAAGTTCAGTTTCTTGCACAGATAGATCGTTTCACTTCATAAGACCTCAATGTATCATCAGGAGGCATGGGTATTTATTTGGTCTTGCTTGTACATGTTTGTTTTTTTTTGACTCTCAAAAACCAGCAGTCACAGACACGTAGTGTATGAATCGCCAATGACAATGGTTTCACCTAAAAATCTTTTTTACTGTTCTACTGAAGAAAAAAATAAAGTCACTTACATCTCAGATGGCCTGAGGGTGAGTAAAGTAGAAGGAAATTATTATTTTTGGGTAAACTAATCCTTTGAGTGGTTAATGAATCAGAAGTCTCATACATTCACAAAAAACAGCTTAATACAAAGTTCAGTCATTAAACTCTAGGTGGTGCAGGCTGATTCTAACTCAATCTGACATAAAAACATCATTATCCACAGCTGAATGGTTTCTTTTCATATCAGCAGCCAATGAGCTTGCTGCTGAACATTCAAATACTGAGTGCTTGCTGTAGCAGTTGCAGCATACTTCAGAAACCCTCCACCTTCCCCAGCTCCACCTGTATAGATCTGCTATGGGGTGATTTCATGTATGTTATATATGGAGTTTATTTCATGCTAGGAATGTAACAATATCAAAATCTTACAAATACTAATACCTCGATATGAAATCCACAATACAATATTTATTGTGATATTTAAAAAAAAAAACAAATGAAGACTTGGCGGGAAAAAAAAAAGAAAAATGTGTACATTTTATCTAATGCACTTTGAGAGTTCAAAATTAAGAGCTCAAACCCATGTTCAAAACTTAAGTCAGACTAAAGTTAGTAAACTGACTTGTTCACCTAAACTTTAAAGTGGACACAACCCTCTTTTTATTTGTGGTATACTGTCTCAGTCTAAATTACATTCACACTGGTGTTTTAGAAAGCCAAACAAATCAGAATATAATCATAACAAAAACAATTGTATATTATTGTTATTCCTATGACAGTAATAGCCATATATTGTAAAGCAATTGCACTGTAAAATAAATGAAAATGAATATTTTAAAAGTATATTATTTTTGCTTTACACGACAGTAGGGAAATTACAATACGTCTTTCCTAATTTCTACACTTGAAAGAGATATTTTGAATTTGAACTGCAATAACCAACTACCTATTTAAACCGCTAACTGTCAGCAATTCATACTGCACTTTTGACCTTTTATTTTGATGGAAAGAGCAGTAGAGACAGAAACGGAAACTACAGTGAAAACAGGCTTACAAAAACATGTCTCACTACAGATCTAGTGAAATGCTGTAATCATCTGCCAAGAAAATAAAGCATAACTGGTGACAGTTGCATTCCCAAACGTAAGCTAAACTCATGCAGTAAACAAGTTCACTGCATTCACTGTGAACTGAGCCGTTCTGAGGCGTGGAAAACACCGGATCTTGAGCTAATCGCCTGAATGAAGTGCACGCTTTTCTTTGAAATGTGCAGTGAAAACATATTAACCTAAAGATATTAACCTGATGAAGGGATTACGCCAAATTGTGCTTCCAGTTTTAGTTCATTTGACAGATACTGTGCCAAAGCACAACTGCCCAAAACAGAACTTTAAAGACCTTTAGATTAAGAATGTTATGTTAGAATAAGAAGCCGGAGCAAGGATGTAAGTTGGACAAGAATATCTCCGATTGAGCGATCTCACATTTAAGCGCTGTTGAGCCGAGGAGCGTAAAGCGCTTATCATTGTAGCCAATCACAGTCATGTCTGTTGAGCGCGTGAACACTACGGCCAATCAGCGATGTTTAAAAAATGACTCAACAGCACTCAAATGTGAGCGGGAAAAGAACGCTTTTAAAATTTCAGTACCGAAAGTACCAAACCCGGTACCTTTTGACAACCCTAGGATGTAATAATGAGCGTAGTGGTCGTCATTTACTCCCGACATCTGAGCCACTGAAGATGCAGTGGATTAAGTTTGTTTGTGAAGGGAATGCACCTCCCGATATACATAAATGTGTCTATGTTCACCCAAATCATTCGTGATCCAGCTTCACTTATAGCAGAAGTGAGTATAAGGGCTTTTTCTTATAAATCTCTGCAATCACCTTTCCTAATAACGTGCTAGTTAGCAATTTTAATGGCTAAATGCCTTAAGTAAACGAGCTCGTCACTCCACAAAGAGAAGAGAGGGGTGGGGCGAGCAGAGCTCATTAACATTTAAAGCAGCCTTGACCAGAACAGGATGATTTTTGCAGAGCTGATTTTGGCAAGGTAAAAAGGATGTTGTTTTACACTACACAAACCAATTTTCAAACAAAGTATATTACAGACTTTTCATTAAGACCCTACAGAATCATATCAACTTGGAAAATGGGCATCCGATGACCGCTTTAATCATGTTATATGTGCGGCAGTAGCATTTCCTACATGCTCATATCAGCATGTCTGTGAATGTACTGGCAGTAGCGAGTCTCTGTATTTGCTCTGTTGCAGCAGTGTAAAATATCTATTTCGCCATGACCAAACACATTAACACTGCCATGTATATTACCAAGCTAAACTCTCAGAGAGTTTAATGACGGAACCACTGTGATGAAAAATAAGGTGGATAGTTTTACTGCGGGCTCTGCTATTCTATTAGAATTAGAGCAATTTTTTTTTAGAACTTTATGGTTATAGTTATTGTTCCTGGAGTGAACAGCCTTTTCAGCAGACTAGCTGGGATAGAAGAACCTATTTTAACGCTGAGACAAAAATTGCACACTTCACCTTTAAGAAAATGAATTCCTCTTTTAAAGAGCTAACTAGCACCAACCACAGTGATGATTCATCTTTCACATTTAATTTATCTGATGTGTGTGTGTGTGTGTCCTGTCTATCAAGAGGTCCCTGCAGGGCAGACAGATAGACTTCTGAGATCTAAACCCCACGACTACTTTTACAAGGCCTTCTTATTGAGAAATACCATCTTCCTGAAGTCACAGCAACAATAGTCACACCACACCGGCTCTACTGGACAACCCCGTGTGCCAGCAGGACCAGAGGCAAACAACCCCGTCTGTAGAGCTCCTGACACCCGATACTTTCACCATAGAACCTGGCAATACACTCAGACTTTACGCACAATCGTGTCTCATTTGAATTCATTTTCAATTGAACACGCACGCCACTATAATTTGATGCAGAGTGCTGAAATAAATATGACAGAGGCCGAAGCATAATACCAGTGGCGTACCACAGCCCAACGGCGAAGCATTAGCCGAATCAGCACAGCATGTTGTGAATCATCTCCGCTCATTGTCTGCTTAGGTCCTTCCTCTATGAAAACCAGCTTCAAGCCAGTTTAAACATATGGATTAGCTTTACCTTTTATAGCGGCACCAACCATTAGTTCATTCGGAATTAATGTACTGTTAACAGAGTTAGCCATGAGCAAGAAGTTAGTTAACGCTCAATTGAGGCTTTGATTTCCTTTCTACCAAGTCATTACAGGATACGGTGAGCTGAAAGATATTAACTCGCGGAAGTCATCTGAGTCGAGTTAGCGGTTACCTCAAATTACCGAATTATGCTGACCTTTTGACAGCACCTAACAGCGAGCCGAGGGCTTTCCTAAATCATTCAGTATGTGCTTCTTATGCTAGACTACAACATTTGGCGAAACTTGTCGCAGGGAGAGGCCCGAGCTGTGCCAACACGTATCGGCCCAGGAGCCAACCATCACATTAGTGAGGATACGAGACTCTGAACAAACACTCTCACAATCCTCCCTGTTTGCCAAGCCTCCGAGGAAATCTGGATTGCACATAAAGAAAGAGAGGGAATGGCAGGAGAAATCCAAGACTAAATGAGAATGAGGGAGGAAATGACAGGAAAGATCTAAAAAAGGGTTAACGGTGGTAAAACTGAACGACTGACCATCAGCGAGCCAAACCCAACCATATGCTTTCCTTTAGCTGCTCCATACATTCAGGAATAAAGTTCTCTTTGGTGGGACCAGTTCATCTGATTAATGTTATTTTGTCTGGGCAAGGCTGGCTCATACTGGGCAGTGTGGCAAGTGCCATGACTGGATAAGATCAATTTGACGTGCGGCTGATCCGCTTGGAAGAATGCTGTGGTCAGCTCTGAAAACGGCTCATTAATTGATGGGTCAATAAGTGTCTGCGATGAAGAAATGGAAAAATGTTTAAAAACCGAATTTAAATCATGTGTCAAGTTCTTAGAAATGTGCTCTTTGTATTCACGTTTCATATAGTCTTGAAAAACACATACCGTTTTTAAAGTGTTTCAATGTAATGGCTCATTGGAAATTTTATTTTTTTCTTATTTTTACATGTAGTGCATGCACCATATACATGCATATCTCCACTGGTACCAGAGCCCTAAATATTATGTTTTTTGGGGATTCTCAAACAACATTTCACAAGCTAAATGTGACCCTGGACCACAAAACCAGTCTTAAGTAGCATGGGTATATTTTTAGCAATAGCCAAAAATACACTGTATGGGTCAAGACTATCGATTTTTCTTTTATGCCAAAAACTATTAGGATACTCGTGTTCCATGAAGATGTTTTGTAAATTTCCTACCGTAAATATATCAAAACTTTCAAAAAAAAATTTGATTAGTAATATGCATTGCTAAGAATTTCATTTGGACAACTTTAAAGGCAATTTTCCCAATATTTTAATTTTTTTTTTGCACTCTCAGATTTCAGATTTTTAAATAGTTGTATCTCAGCCAAATATCGTTCTATCCCAACAAACCATACATCAATGGAAAGCTTATTTATTTAGTATTCAGATGATGAAACCTTGATCAAACCTAGCCTTCTGACTGGTTTTGCCATAAAAATGTAAATTATATGATATCTGACTTAACTGACCTCTACATACAGTCATGAGGGTCTGCCGAGGTATCATTTCCTTTTTTCTGCAAGATGGTTGTACTAATGAATTTTTTTTGGTTTTACCACATGATTTGGTGGACAACAGTTTTTTAAACATTGACAAACACATTTGTTAAAATATTTTTTATAAAACCATAAGCTTATGCCAAACTACTTAATAAATGACTTTTTTCTTCATTATAATATCAGTACATTAGTACATCACATAACAATAGTATAATATAACATATTTAAATAAATTTTATATCAAATCTGCTCATCATATAAATTCAAAATTAATCACAGGTGTATGTGTAGCAATAGCCAACAATACATTGTATGGGTCAAGATCATATTCCATGAAGATATTTTGTAAATTTTCAAACGTAAATATATCAAAACTTAATTTTTGATTAGTTATATGCATTGCCAAGAACTTAATTTATTAACCACAATTTGTTAATTGTGTCTCGGCCAAATACTGTCCTTTCCTAACAAACCATACATCAATGAAAAGCTAATTTATTTAGCTTTCAGATGATGTTTAAATCTCAGTTTCAAAAAACTGACCCTTATGATTGGCTTTGTGGTCCAGGGTAGCATGCATACATTTCATTGTACTGTTTTGCATTAGTGTATGAATAAATTAATAGATGGAGCAAAAAAAAAAATCTCAATCATGTCAATGATTCATTCACTGATCTGTCATGATTTAGACACCCAAATGTCACTCCAAATCCAAAAGACTTTGGTTAATCTTTGAAACACAAATAAAAACTGTTTAATGAAAATAATTTAATGAAATATCCATGTTTATCATATGTAATGCACTCTATGTATGTGTTTATATGTGAAGTTTTGGTTACTCGGACTTCCAATGGAAGGACACAAACCTCTGAGGTTTCATTAAAAATATCCCAATTATCTTGAATCATTTACATTAAAGGTGACCTATTATGCCTCTTTTTATAAGATGTTACATAAGTCGCATAGATTTCTTAAAATACAAATTATTAAATTGTATTAAACGACTTACTGGACCATAACACACAGTCATGAGGCTCTAACAGAGGGTCTATTACTACTACTACTACTAAAAAAATATGTGGGTTCTTCATTATGTCAGCACAGTTGTTTCACAGAGACAATTTTAACATGCTTAATGAGGTGCATTCAACAAAAACAAAACAAAACAAAACAAAAAACAGCATCACATCACTGGACCAGTAATAAGGACATCTGGCTGATCCGTTTGGAATAATCCTGAGGTCAATCTGAAAATGGCTCATTAATTGATAAGTCTCTAACTTCACACTTGTCAAAACGTAAGATGTTACATAATCAAAGTAGAGGAGATCAAGTCATACGCCGGACCCTATTTTAAGAGAAGGGCGCTATTGAGACGTGGCCCTAATGCCTGCCCTTAAACGCCCCTGCCAATAGCACAAGGGAGGGGCATTCTGGAAGAGGGACAGGGAGGGCAGCTCTGGTTTGGTTGTTAGGTTGGGCCGAGTTGGGTCGCCTCGGGCAAGGCGCATATGGCTGAGCTCAGAATGCCAGCTTTTTCTTTGACATGGGGATATTTTAATGACAGGGAAAGAGTCAAAGAAAACTTTCTCCCTCTCTCTCATTCTGACCACTTCCAACATCAAGCAGAGCCCATAGAATCTCCATATGGGACTTTCTGGAGAGTCGTTTCGCAGCTGGCCGTTGGCCTAAAACAATCGTTCAAGCTCACGCTTGCACACACACGCAGTCATCTCCGCATGTGTACACTTTTAGTTCATCTTAGACACACCAGAAGGAAAAAAAACAACATCCCCTTAAATGTCTGGCAGAGACGGCCTTGTTTACCTCATGCTTCAACCAGAGCTAAACCACACAAAGGGGAAGAAAAGAAAATGACACTGACGTCCTATCGGTACTGAGTCACAACGTATTTCCACCTTAGACGCACGCTGGAGGTTCTCTGACTGGCAGCTGTACGCTGGCGTTCACACTCAGGATGCGAGCTTGTGCAAATACTGTGCTCACACTGCCGTGTAACGCTGGATTCGTTTTAATCCGAGCCCCACAACTAGCTGAAAGAAAATCACAGGCCTTACTCATCACTTAGTGAAAGCTGTTCAGCCAAAGTAACTTCAAGTACACTAATTGCAGGGGCCTAAAACCCCGGAACAACCTGAGGTTAAGTGTCTACCTCCAAGGAATATTTACAGCGCACGAAAACCAAAGAGCTATCCAATTCAGGGTTACCCTAACCTGGAACTGAACCGGTGACCTTTTTGTTCTTACTCGTGTTTCTTAATAACTGAGACTACAGTTTCCCCTTTAAAAACATGGAAGTATCTAAAATGTCAGTTCTTCTTCATATAATGTTTCCAGTTTTCATTCTGACCGATGGCAAGTGGACAAGATAGTGCATTAAGAGGTAATATAAGATTTAGGACAAAACACATAAAAATAGAAATAGATCTGCTTGTGGCACTAAGAGACTAACCGGAATCTATATTCTTATGATGCGATAGCTCATTCAAAAGACATCATTTACTCGCCTACAGTACATGTTGTTCTAAAACTGCATGAACTTCTTTCTTCTGCTGAACACAAAAGAAGATATTTTGTAGAATGTTGTAAACCAAACACTTACTGGTAGTCACTGACTTCCATTGTATTTTCTTTCATAATATGGAAGTCAATGGCTAACAGCAACTATTTGGTTACCAACACCCTTCAAAATGTCATCATCTGTGCTCAACAGAAGACAGAAACTCGTGCAGGTTTGGAACAACTTCAGGGTGAGTAAATACTGACAATTTTTTTTATTTTGGGGTGAACAATTCCTTTAAATGTCACATTCAAAAGGGATATATTGTCATATTCAATAAAACTAAGTAGGTGTCAAAAGAAAACTACAAATTGTTTTACCAGCAATACAATTCCATCATCTTTTATGAAAGGGCATCTCTTATGTTAAAGGGACAGTTCACCCAAAAATTTAAATTCTGTCATTAATTACTCATCATCATGTCGTTCCAAACCCGTAAGACCTTTGTTCGTCTTTGGAACACAAGTTAAGATATTTTTGGTGAAATTCGAGGGCTTAGCCTATTTTCAAAAAAAGTGGAGTGTTAACGTCTTTAATAAATCAAATAAATAAAATAATAAATCAATCAGTCTATCTTACTGACCCCAAACATTTAAACAGTAGTGTACATAGATTTTGAAAAGCCATACAGTGTAGATTGTTATAAAACCTAAAAATTAGTGGCAGTGACCTTGTGACCTCCAGTGATGAAGTCATTGTGACAGTCAACACATAACCACAGTGTTGTTTAATTTGAAAAAAAAAAAAAAATGACGTGTCTAAATTAACAGTGGGCTTGGTGGATCCAGTAAAGCACTAATGATGTCAGACCGTGTGGTGATATTCTGCAAGCATTTCAAATCCTCAGCTCAAGATGTGACTGCTGATCCGTAGGCTGAGCAACAAAATAGCTGTTTCCACTGACAGATGCGAGAAAAGAAAAGAATGACCTTAAGATCACTTGTGATCTGTAGCTGGGTGAGGGGTTATGAGGTCCGATAGACAGGAGGGTGGTGATGTGTTGCCTACACATGTCAGATCTAACTCACTGTCTGGTTTCTCTGTGCGTGGTTGTATCAACAGAGGAAACGCACACATTCACAGCTACTCTTTGTTCCTCTTTCAGCTTTCTAGCTCTCTCTTTCCTTCATTTAAGTCCAATGTGACTGAAGGAACTCCTGAAGGGGACAATCCTACCAAATGTCACGTACGTCCATCCTTTCTCTCCAACCTCAAACAAATAAAACACTAAAGTTCACATCAAAAAAAAATAAAAATAAAGCTTAATAAAGAAAGAGGCATTATCTAATGTCTTTTTCTTCATATATCACTAAATTATTTTGAAGGGATGCACCAGCATGATATTGTTATTTTAACTGGAGTGACTATAGAAAATTGATGATAAATGTCACAACAGAGGACAGAAAAACTGTGTAATGGTCACAAGACCTGAAGTAACAACTTTTAATATAAAACAGTGTCTTAACTACGCAGTACTAAAAGCACAACATGGAAAAAAACGAGACTCATTGCATTGGCAAAAGAAAACCATCTGATGCATATGTCGAACCAGCAGTAGCGCAGACAAAATCAGTGAAAGCATCCTCTGTAAACTGCTTTCATTGCATTTTTGCTTATTTAATGATACATTAACAGGAAACGGCATATCTTCACTTGCAGCAGATGGTCCCAATTAAGTCTAACCACAACACAAAATGGTCTGTAGATCTTAAAATAATTCACAAAAATTACATGATTTAGACTTTTAAGGTTTATGTGCACATTATAAAAAACTACCTGTGTCGATGATACTAATTACTTCTTCCCAATTATGTGCGAATAACTTTGGCCACTGTTATATCATACATTATTTATTACATTCATGTTTTTGTTCATTAACATCTGGATGTACTGAAGCATATTAGAAATTATGAGACTGGGTTGCTGTTGGAATATATCTAACAACCTCAAAGCACCAAATTAAACTATTGGACTTATCAGCAATGCTGTTCCTCTTGCCCATTTGACTACTCTGTCATGCAAAGATTGTGTTTCTAAAGAAATGACTACTCATGCAAGGTCATCCAGACCTTGCTTTGTCATTCCTGTGCAGTCGACTTCCCAAGTGCCAGCCACTTCAAGTGTCTCTTGTCATCCACCTCAGATCCCTGAGGAACAGCGCTTAGCAGCCTAATAGATGTCCTTGTCCTGGAGAGATGCTGGCAAGGCTGTGCTCCACAGACTCTCTAAGTAGCAGTAGTGTCCTTCGGACCAAAACAAAACACCTGAGTAGTAGTGAAACAAAGAGATCCACACAGAAATTGGATGACAAGCTGATTAGCTCCTTTTTTTTAAAAAAATAGAGGATCAAGATATGTATATACGCTCTATAGGGGGAAATACGTTATTAAATATTAGGAATTCACACGTGTAAGTTTCAACAGGTAACAATTTTTGATGTCAGTAAGGTGGGGATTTTTTTATAAAAGAAATTAACACTTTTATTCAGCAAGGACACATTAAACTGATACAACAGCATTTTTGTGCCACGTTAAAAAAAAATAAAAATATAAAATTATTACATTAAAGTCACAATATTTTGAGAATAAGTTGAAATTATGAGAATAAAATCGAAATGTTTTGTGAATAAATTGGAAATTGAGAATAAAGTCGAAATGTTTTGAGAATAAGTCAAATAATGAGAATAAAGTCAAAATTATGAGAATAAAGTTAAAATGTTTCGAGAATAAGTCAAAATTAAGAAAAAAGTCGAAATGTTTTGTATATACTGTAATATATTCTCATAAAGTTTATATTACAAATAAACTTTAAAGTCGGAATAAAGTATAAAGTCGAAATGTTGTGGAAGTCAAAATTATGAGAATAAAGTAGAAATTATGAAAATAAAGTTGAAATGTTTTGAAAATAAAGTCGAAATTTCAAGAATAAAGTAAAAATTTATGAGAATAAAGTCGAAATTACAAGAATTAAATTCACATTTTTAGAGAATACCTTGAAATTATGAGAATAAAGTCATACTATTTTGAGAAGTCTAATTTATGAGAATAAAGTCGAAATGTTCGAGAATAAAGTCGTAATTAAGAGAATAATGTCGAAATGTTTCAAAAATAAAGTCAAAGTGTTTCTACAATAAAGTTGTAATAAAGTTTATTAAAGTTGCACAATTTTGAGAGTATATTTTAGACAAAGTCAAAATGTTTCAAAAATAAAGTTACAATTTCAAGAATAAAGTAAAAAATATTTCGAGAATACGTTGAAATGATGAGAATAATGTCTAAATGTTTTGAGAATAAAGTCAAAAATCACAAGAATAAAGTTGAAATGTCTCAAAAATCGAAAGTCGAAATGACGAGAATTAATAGCAATTAAAAGAGAAAAAAAAAAACAACTTAAATAGACATATTGTTAGTATTTCGCTATAAAACTGACAGAATTTCAAACCTGAGACTTCTCAGCATCTCCCGGTGCTCCCAATCCGGGCCATTTGCATGTGCAATAGGCTAGAATATACTCTCAAAATAGTATAACTTTAATAAACACTTCAACTTCATTCTCATAATCTTAGGCTTTTTTAAAGTGGCACTAAAATTCAGTCACAAACTGAAAAAAAAAATCTATTGCAAAGCATTTTGCTGTTTCTTCAAACTTTTTATTCATCAAAGAATCCAGAAAATGTAACAAGGTTTTCACAAAAATACTTAACATCATAACTGTTTTTAACATTGATAATAAGAAATGTTTCAATGAGCACCAAATCTAGACTGAAGACAATAATTGGAGAAAAAGCTCCTGAAAATTCAGCTTTGTAATCATAACATTTTCATAAATAAAACAGCTTTTTAAATAGTTTTGATTGTACTATTAAAACAAATAAAAGCAGTCTCAGTAAGCATAAAAGACTTCCTTTGAATGGTAGTGTATCATAAGTGTATTATTGTATAAGTTCATATCACTGTTTTTGAATTGTTTACATTTCAACAACAAACAATTCATTCATATCAAGGAATTACAAGTTATTTTTCACAGCAGATAATTGAAAAAAATATCTATATTTCATATTTTCACTTATATTACAACCAAAAAAAAGATATTGATCTGTTCAGCTGATAAAGACTAGTGCATCTACATAGCCTATTAATAGTATCAAACTGCTATTTTCTATTTGGGGGCTACAAGTTTCAACATCCAAGAAATCCGAAATGTATCAACAAAAACTCACTGTCGCTGTGTTCAATTACAGGGCACACTCTTAAAAACAGCTGGACCACTAGAGAGTAAACACTGTCAATCAGTCACTCCACAGCGCTGAGGTCCTTCCCCAAGCCAAAACAAACAATTCATCAACGTGAGGCCATTTTCCTGTCATGCACAATCAGAGTTTTTTTTTTTCTGTCTAGTTTTGTTTCTTTTTCATACAGGGGTTCGCAGGTCCCCAGCCATATTCAAGCACACTGGTGATAACTATGAATGTTTACTGGACAAATACATAATCATCACACCATTCAGCAAATAATCCGGGTAAATTTAGTCTGAAAATCAAATACGAAACAGTCAAGGCGATCACTTCCATGTTTTCTGAATGAAACATCCTGGATGTTTGAAAAAAAGAAAAAGACAAAAACTGCTGACAGCGAAGAAAGCAAAGTTCCCTTGGCTATGCTGTAATCACAACCAAACGGCCAGTGCAAGAATGAGGAAATTCAAGAATAAAAGGGCACCACAAACACCGTTGCACTCTCGGGCTCTCTTTACCTCATACATAATCCATGCCAAGTCAAACACAATGGGGGACTGGCTTTTTTCTAGCCAGCTTTTCATAAAACCACAGCAGCAATTTTTTGGCTCTGTATGATAATGCCATTTTGATCCCTGAAGACAAAACTAAGACCATTTAAAACATTCCAAGCTCACACAAGTAAATAACATTTCTTGTTCTCTTAGCAGGAGCTTGCCAATGAAATCAAGACCCTTTCTGGCAAGGAGATAAGCTCCTTACGAACGATATATCCGTAAGGCAACTGACCAGTCAATCAAGAAAGAATGTTTCCAACGGTTTGAAACCATTCCAAAGTTTAATTTAAACTGACAGCGAATCTTTTTCCACAATCACCAGAAAGCATATAACAGTTACCGAACGCAACTCATGGCAAGGCACCAGAACTGATGCTGGGTGCCACTCAGACTCCGAGCCAAGTTAAATGACTTCGAAATTTGCCGTTTCATCCTCTAAGCTCCTGGTGTGACCATTGAGGAAAGCCCCAACAGTCTTAGCCACCTCAAATAACCGCATTTCAAACCGACGCTGGGCTTCGATGATTTTCTGTTGCAAATAGAAGTGAGAACACGTGAAATATACTTGGGCGGTTGTCACAAATAGAATCCAGACATAAAAATGATGCAACAGGCGAGTTTATTACACCAAGCAGAGCTTCCTTTTTTCTTTCTTTATACATACGCTCTCAACCAACCAACAATTTCGGCTAGACTTACACCACAGTAATGATGGCAACTCTGCGTGAAGGTGCGAAAAACATGCGCCATCCCAACCTAGGTAGCAACAAGAAGCCTCTCTTCATTGGCTTACCTTTGCTCAAGTACAAGGCAGGAAGCAAGAGCAGCAGGACGAGACAGCATGCGTGCATGCTCGCTTTCATGCTACGCGCCGTCTTGTTTCTCCTCAGACAGGTCACCGAACGCCCCTCCGCTCTTCTCACCCCTTTGCTTTCTCTGAGCGTCTCGCCTGCATAATGGGTATTAGGGCAGGAGAGACGCCCCGGGGGAACGGTTCTTTCGCGCACACACGCCTACCTGTTTATCAAGGCACACACCTTTCATTGTCCCAAGTGGACAGACTTTATTGTGTCATTATACACAACAGAAAAGGGCTACGCTCCAAGTCTACCTCGCATATGCTTTAGCAAAAAAAGAATAGATGGAGAATTTGGCCTGTGAAATGTTAAATAAAATCTCCTTCCCCTGGAGCATGATAGGGGCTGCATTGTGCTGGAGGTGATTCATGCTTTCATCATTCAAGGTGATGCTGGGATTGTTTTTCCTCCACACACTAGAGATCTTTCTTAAACCAAGGAACTGTTAAATTTGTTGTCTGTGAGCACCACAGTAACCTTTCAAAAAGCAATAAAGAAGCAACAAAAAAATCTGAAATATACACCTCAAACAATGCTATATTGTCAATGACACAACCAAACATTTTTGTCCTATTAATTTATTCTAAAATACAAATACAGTTGAAGTCAAAAGTTTACCTTGCAGAGTCTGCAAAATGTTAATTATTTTATCAAAATGCATTTTTTATTATTTTTTATTTAGTACTGACCTGAATAAAACATTTCACATAAAAGACATTTACATATAGTCCACAAAAGAAAATAAATTTGAATTTATAAAAATAACCCTGGTTAAAAGTTTACATGCACTTGACTCTTAATACTGTGTCGTTACCTGAACGTACAATAATGAATGTATGATTTTGAGATCCAACTTTTCACAACTGAGTGACTGATATGCAACTATTACAGAAGGTTCAAACGCTCACTGATGCTCCAGAAGGAAACGCGATGCATTAAAAGCTGGGGGTGAAAACTTTTTTAATTTAAAGATCAGGGTACATTTGACTTATTTAGTCTTCTGGGAATCATGTAAGTATCTTCTGTAACTTCTGAAGTCTAGTACTAAATGAAAAAATATGATATTTAGACAAATTAAAAAAAAAAAAACGTACACATCTTCATTCTGTTCAAAAGTTTACACCCCAGGCTCTTTCCGTCTGAATCATCAGTGGGTGTTTGAACCTTCTGTAATAGCTGCATATGAGCTCCTCAGTTGTCCTCAGTGTGAAAGGATGGGTCTCGAAATCATACAGTCATTGTTGGAAAGGGTTCAAATACACATAAATGCTGACAAACCAAAGAATTTGTGGGACCTGAAGATTTTTTTCTGAAGAACAGCAGGCAGTGTTCAGGACAAACAAAGGACTCATGAACAACTAGGACTAAACAAAAAACACAGTATTAAGAATCAAGTGTATGTAAACTTTTGAACAGGGTCATTTTTATAAATTCAACTACTATTTTCTCTTGTGGACTGTATGTAAACATCTTGTGTGAAATATCTTACTTTTAAGTCAGCACTAAATAAAAAAATAACATGCATTTTGTATGATTATTATTTTGGTAAACTAACATTTTGCAGATTCTGCAAGGTGTATGTAAACTTTTGACTTAAAATGTACATTTTACACATACAAAATATTCAGATTTTTTAAAAGATATTCTAAAAATCCATGTTTACACTCATATGTATTCAAGTTTTAAAGAAAATACATCATTACTTTTTAATTGATAGTTACAGCACACTAAATTTAACCAATTATTGTCCTATAGTCCAGTCCGACACTGTTTGAAGGAGATACACCGATGCCCCATGTTGATACCAGGTGTAAACAGGGATTTAGAAGGATCACTCATGCTTCACACAGACCGAGCAACCCCTTGTGTTAGCACACCGGACTCTCGGCCATTAGGCGAGCACCGGCCTCACATGAGAAGCCCAAGCTTTACCAGGTCAAACTGGGAGCAGTGCACAAAAGACTGTGCAGTGAACTGTAAAAGGCCAGCCACACTCTAATCGCTGCAGCCACTGGCATGATGATGCCCTCACACATGCTAACAATCACGCCATCTCTAATTTCATTGGTGGACATCAGCTGGACAGGTGGCCAGTCAACCAGTCGTTGGCTTCACTGTCAAAACGGCGGCGGTTCAGGTCCGCTGGAAAGCCCCCAAATAAACAGTCTGCCACCACCTCCACCCCTCGCCAGAAAAAGGAAGAGAGAAAAAAAAAACCCAGCCAGGGGATGTCTGTCACCTAGTTGGCTGTGTACAAAAATGACGAAAGATACCAGAGACTCTTTCTATTTATGTATAAATTTCATCAAAAGAAAAAAATGCCACTGTATACTCCATGTATGTATTATCGTTCTGAAACCTAATCAACCGGAGCTTTGTTATTATAATCTTGCTCCACATCAACATCCTTAATACGATCACCAGCATTAGAACAAAAAATATGAGATAACAACAACTAAAGAACTGAATGACAACGAGAGAATTTAGAAATCAAGAGAAATCAAGTTTTCTCCCCAGTAGCATCAGAGTTGCAAAACACAATAATGACTGTTTTCAAACAAGTTTCCCAAACACTCCCCATCTGTCGTTCAAATACACATCATTGGTTGAGCCAACAGTGTTGTCTCAGGCTAGACGGGATGTTTAAACAAACATAGCAATGTTTTGAAAACAACAAACCATTGATACTTTTCAGTTAAATCAACATGACAATGGTTAAAGGTAGGCCTGTCATATGATTAATCGCAAGCAAAATAAAAGTTTTATGTGTACTGTGTGTGTACTATATTTATTATGTACAAGCACACATTTGCATTTATATATTTAAGAAAAAATGTATATTTACATATGTTATTAATATATATATATATATATATATATATATATATATATATATTATTTTTTTAAATAAATACATACATGCATGTGTGTGTATTTATATATATACATAATTAATATACACAGTACACATAAATATTATGTAAACACAAAGTTTTAGTTTGCAAGTGATTAATCGCAATTAATCGTTTGACCGTCCTAGTTAAAGGGCTGTTCACACCAAAGACAAAAAAGTCTTATGATGAACAACAGAAGTGTAACAATATAATTGTCACGTTTAGATTTTTTTCAGCTGATGAATCAACAAAACTCTGACAGCTTTAAATAGCAGATTTTAACAATTTCACTGGGACAGGAGAAAATATAACCGAAGTCAGTTCTTATAATGACTCGTTCAAAGAGACTCAGAACCTAAACAGTTATCGGAGTGAACCACGAATCTTTTACTGAATCAGAACAGTTACTGAATCAACATCTGAATCGCTTCGTGTACGACAAGTTACTGTTCATCTCAAAACGAAATAACTTGTGTGTACATACGGTTTGTGAAGCTTACGTACGCTTTATTAATAACTTGTCAATATTTCGCCGCATAGTTAAATATTTGCAAAATAACTGTAATATGTAATTGAATTATATAAACAACCGTTTTATTCTATTTAATAATTTAGGGTTGGACGGGATCTCCTCCGCTAAGAGGAGACAGACTATTCTGTAAGAAACGGTGCCATAATCACACATTGTTTAGCAATGGCCAAGAGTGGCAAAAGCAAAACACTGCCGTGCGATAAATTGATTCGCAAAAGGCTCCGATTCCTAAACGTTTCCATGCTTCTTTTTCCAGTCGGGGAGCTTTAATGTCCTTAGTTGCACTTGCCATTAAATAATCATTCGTCTGGACCGAGTGAGCGACAGCAGAGCCAGCGGCTCTGTTTGGTAAACAACACTTCACAATCGAGCACATTTCCCTGCAGACAATCAATAAAACACATCTGACCACCGACAGAGCAACAAAAGCACACGTTCAGAAGGGAGGTGTTTTCCACTCCAATCCCACATGAAACAAAGCCACTGTACTGCATTACTATAAGCATACAATGTGCCTCTTCACCATGTGTACTGGGGACAATCCGTTAATGGGGGTTTCCCTGTACGGCGATGTCGCTTATTTGGTGTTTTTAAAAAATTCCAGTTATATTTTGGGATGCTGTGCGGTTAGAAAGTCAATGCAAAACGGTCTGGCTGGCCCTCAACTCCCCATGCAGGCACACCGCGATGGGCTCAATGCAACAACCCCACAACACACGCGCACTACATTCAAAATATAAAAACACACAGTCTGCGTGCTCGTCTGTAGCGGCTGAGCACAGAAATGTACAGTACACAGTCAGCGCACGTGCATCGTGGAAAAGAAACCCGCCATCTTTTCATTAAACCCGTTCATATGTGAGAAAGTGTGTAAGAGCAGCTGAACTCCTGCAGCAGTCCTGAATCTCAGACTTACCCTGTCACAACAGGCGCCATCTTCCACAAACTCTCACCAAAACTCCAAGACTCGCGAGATCCTCTCTCCCAGACCCTACCAGCCGCCGAGACAACAGAAGCAGACTGGAGACTGAAGGAGCGAGGGAGAGAGAGAAAGGGGGCGGGTGACGAGGACGGAGGAAGGGGGGCAGGGTGAGTGAAAGAAAAGGGCAGACACCACAACAACAGGCGTGGGAAACTCTGCTGATCTCGCGAGACGAGGAAAACTCTCACCATACAGCTGAGTGAGCGAGGCTCGTGTCATCGCGAGATCGGTGTGAAGCGCCGCGGATGGATGTTCTACAGTGCAGAAACGCTGTTTACCCGCTCATAAATAACCTCTACAGGCGGAATTGGCAACATATTTTGACGTTGGAGCTTGAGATTTCCCAGGCTCCCGTCTGATAAGGTTTGCTCACATGATAGTTGTGTAATTATGGAGCTTGTTATCAAACCGTCCTTAAAATGACCATAGTGTGCAGAAATGCAGTCACAGACATAATATGTATTCTAAACAAATAAGCACTACATACCAGAAACCTTCATAGTGACTTCTGTGTTTACCCAGAAATTAAAATTCTCAAAATTTCTTGTCTTTCTCATAATGACTTTCTTTCATGACATAACTAGCAGTATGTCCATGCTGTTCTTTTACATACAGTGAAAGCAGATAGTGACTATGGATGTAAAGCAAAATTTACCATGACTAACAGCCTAAATTTCTGTCTGTTCCTCACAAAAAAGATGTTTTCGACTTCGGCTGTGGCTGGGAGCCATCAAGTTGGACATTTTATGCTTCCCGTAATGATGCTTGTGCAGTGCTTTCTTTATCACAGATGTAATACTTCTCAGATAAACAAACCAGAGACACTTTTAATTCAGTAGTTTATGTTAATACAGTGCTTGTACGTGCAAGTAGAAAGTGTAAGATAAGCCTGTATTATTTAAAAACCATTAGTGTGGGATTTATATTTTTATAAGTTCTAATGATAATTATGACATAATATAGAATTAGAATTAGATGAAAAGACTTCATACTGTCATCGGTGAGTCTGACTAATTGTGAAAGACCTTGCTCAGCCACTTTGGAGAGACTTGGGCGGAATGAGTCGACTGCTCTCGAATCGCTTTTGTTGTACTTTGATGACATACATCACGATGTAGGATCACGTCATTTCTAGTGGGTTGACATTTCTGACCACGCACTGCTTTGAGTTGTACACCAGACAGTCTGCGCAGGAAGTCAATCACACCTACAGCTATCTTGTGGTTTATGACACACCAAATGGACCAACTCAATTTAATGAGAAAGCGTAACAATTTTATGAGGTAACAATTTAGTGTAATTCATATTATGCAAATTGTAAGATTTAAAAAAAAAAAAAAATGTAAGCATGAAGGTCCACGCCTAACTGCATCCTTAAACCTACCTTACTGTCAATGGGGCATGAGGTATGAAAACATATGAATGAGATTGTATGCATGCATTAAGAAGAATTAGTCACCAGTTTCCCAAAACATTGAAAAGATATGAATTGCCATCCCTGTAGGCACTTTTTTTTTAGCGTTTTTGTGCTGCGCTTTACGGCCCCATTCTCCATCCTCTTTCATCGTACAGAAGAGAGAGCTGCTCAAACATTCTGCTAAACATCTTTTCCCACGTTCACACAGGGTGAGTAATGACAGAACATTTTCAAGCATCCCATGCCTTTTTTAAAGTCCTTCTGTTCTGAAGCTATATTCTGAATTTTACTTTATCACTTGATTATTTCATGATCTCAGAACACACTTGACAGCTCAACTGATGCCTTTTGTGCTGCTTGGCTGTGAGCTGAGCGAACTGTTCAGGAATATTAAATAGCATTCAGACTCAAAAATCTCACACCTGACCTCAAACTGACTTTAATCCACAGTTTTCCAATCCTTCGGATGTATTATTGATTTTTATTTGTGCTTCATAATCTTTCTGACAAGAGAGTGAGAATGAAGGAGGACAGAAAGGAAAAAGAGCATGATAAAGAAAGAAAATGTGAGAAGCGAGATAGTGGAAAAGAGTGACACGAGTACTAGGACGGATAGGTCACAGCAGAGAAAAAGAGGATTTAAAAAAAACAGGTTTCACACAATCTGGCACTGAGCCTTCAGCCAAAGGAATCGGGGGAGGAAGCCTCATGCACCAAAGCCATTTTCCATTCCTTTCCCCCGTCTTTTTTTTACGATCTGAGAAAGTAACCTCCAGTTACTCTTAGAGTTTTATAAAAACTGTAAAGTTTCCGAAATCTTTTACAGATGAAGCCAGTAAATGACTGCAGAAGTGCAAGTGTTTGAGGGCCTCGCAACCAGTGTAACAAAAGCCTCAAGATATGTGAAATTATGATAGGGAGTGGGGGTTTCCAAGTTTAACTATTGGTTTTAAACTTTGACCCCAAAGTGTTATAAAACTAATAACATGTTTTATGGATACACACAAATATGATTTAACGTTTCCTTTAGGAATCCCCATAACTCTTTCGTCTTCCTGTACACACCATAGGTTGTCCAGCCTGCTTGTGAGAGTTTGTTGGAAAACTGTTTGAGACTTTGCCAAAGTTTGCCCTAAGTAACAACTATTATTTTTATTGCTATTAAAACATCATTCATTTTAATGTGTTTGCATAGCGTAATAGTATAACCATCTCTTTTCTATTCTGCATGGTGTTGGTTCACAATTTCACTCCTTTTAATTTATATACAGTTATTTTTCTACCTTCTCTTTCCCTCTCTTTTTCCTTCCTGTCCAATATTGTTCTCTCATCTGTCTTGCAGGTCCCAAGTGATTATTTTCAATGAAAGAGACCCATCTCAGGAGCTCAATGAAGCAGACTGCATGTGCCGCCAATTCAAGCAATCACGACTGAACCACAAGTGTGCCGCCCATAAATCCAGTGTTGATGACTGCCTGTGTATTTTGCCAAGAGAAAGACCGGTCTCCAAAGGCAAGTCCCCAACCACTCCAGCCCCCAACCAGATGATACCTTTTATCCACAGACCTGTATAGTGTGTGGATTAGGGCTTGGGCCGTACGGATTTTCAATATTCATACTCATCATAGTGGAAACAGCTCTCTGAGCAGTCACTGAGGACAGCGAAACTTGATAGGAGAGATAAATTCAGCCTTGCCAATGTGTGTAATGTGGAGAGTCACATTCTTAATGCATGGAGGGATATCGCTTGCGCACCAAAGTTAGATTTTCCTTCCTTTTTGGGGATTATTTGAATTGCGATGCTATCTGATGGACTCACTTCCCCACACACACCATGTTAAAAATCGTCATTATTTCAAAAGCAAGTGTGCTTTGGGATCAGATAATATTTCTGTATCTGATAATGAATGCCAACAGGCATCACAAGACACCACTGACATTTTGCTGGGCTGGACTGACCTGTAGTTCAAGCAGTCAGCTCTATGAGTGTGTTGGCCTCAGGGGACATATACAGACACACATACATGGACCACAAAACACTAGGGAAAAACCCACAAGAAATAGGCTGTTTGACTAATGGAGAATCATCTTCAAAAGACGCAGGCGTCATTGGCTTCACAGACAGCTGTGGCCCAAATCAGTGCCTCTCTCTTTAATGTGACAGCAGGATGGAAAATTCATTGTAGTAGGTCCGAGAACAGCTTAAAAACAGTTTAGAGAGTCTCGAGTGAAATTAAAAGATGAGTTTAAGGCTCTAGGCTTTGAATGTCGTCCCTGAGTGCACATCCATGAATGTATTTTTTATATTACCTCTTTTAGTGGGAGTACACAAGCTACGATGACGGCATCTGAGGAGAATTGCACACGCACACAAATCATTATTCTATTTCATGGGTGCTCGTCATTTCAAAATGTCTTATGAAACCCAAAAAATTGTGTGACAAGTGACAAGGATTAATGCCTATAATTACAAGTGCCTGCTTTTCTGATTTTACTTATAGAGGGTAAAAGGTGGTTGGTGTGGCAAATATATTTTACAGTGTGAGGAAAATTGTTGATTAAAGTTAATGACTGAATCTCAGTGAGTTCAGCGCTAGCACTGATGTACAAACCAGTGACTGTAATGAGAAATCGAGGGTATTGAGATACTCCTCAAAATAATGAGGCAAAGAAAAGAGACAAGGTCAATGTGCAGTTTCACAAGAATATATTTTGATTAAAAAAGGAATCTGCAAGGACACAAGATTGGAAAAAAGTAGACTTAGTAAACAGGCTTTTTATTTTTGTTAACACTGTAAAAAATATCATGTAAAAAAAAGCATATATTTATATACGTTGAGGTCAAAAGTTTACATACACCTTACAAAATGTTAATTATTTTACCAAAATAAGAGGGATAGTACAAAATGCATGTTACTTTTTGTTTAGTACTGACCTGAATAAGATATGTCACATAATAGATGTTAACATACAGTCCACAAGAAAAATTAATAGATGAATTTCATAAAAATGACCCCATTCTAAAGTTTACATACACTTGTTTCTTAATACTGTGTTGTTACCTGAATGAGCCACAGCTGTTTTTTATTTTTATTTTATTTATTGATTATTTTTTGTTTGTTTGTTTAATGACAGTCATTAGTCCCTTGTTTGACAGAGTCCCTTGTTTGTCCTGAACAGTTAAACTACCCACTGTTCTTCAGAAAAATCCTTTAGGTCTCACAAATAAAAAAAAAAAAAGTTTTTCAGCATTTTGTGTATTTGAACCCTTTCCAGCAATGACTGTATGATTATGAGATTCATCTTTTCACACTGAGGACAACTAAGAGACTCATATGCAACTATTACAGAAGGTTCAAACACTCACTGATGCTCCAGAAGGAAAGACAATGCATTTAAACCCGGGGGGGTTTAGTCTGAAGAACTTCTTTTGTCATTTGGGAAACACATCTTCTGTAGCTTCTGAAGGGCAGTACTAAATGAAAAAATATGATATTTTTGCAAAATAAGGAAAATGTACACATCTTCATTCTGTTCAAAAGTTTACACCCTTGGCTCTTAATGCATTGTTTTTCCTTCTGGAGCATCAGTGGGTGTTTGAACCTTTTGTAATAGTTGCTTATGAGTCCCTCAGTTGTTCTCAGTATGAAAAGATGGATCTCAAAATCAGTCATTGTTGGAAAGGGTTCTAATGCACAGAAATACTGAAAAACCAAAGAATCTGTGGAACCGAAAGGACTTTTCTGAAGATGAGTGGATCATTCAGGTAAGAACACATTAAGAAACAAGCGTATGTTAACCTTTGAACGGGCTCATTTTTACAAATTCATTATTTACTTTTGTGGACTATATGTAAATATCTTTTATGTGAAATATCTTATTGAGGTCAGTAGAATATAATATAAAACATGCAAATATTTAACTTTTTGCAGATTCTGCAAAGTGTGTGTAAACTTGTGACCTCAACTGTATTACAGCAGAAAGCCAGAAATTCACTTTAAAAAATATGGGAATATTTTAGGTATTGAATTTTTCAGTTTTTCACTGTAAAGTATATGGTAATGTATAGTTTTTGCTTGCAAAAGCACAAATTTGACAGTATTTCACTATACAATTAAATACATTATTTTGAAGTGTTAAACCATTTACAGTTTTTCACTATATATATTAAGGTCTCTTACAGTTAACTATTTAACAAATTCTACTGTATTATTTTACAACTTTTTTCTGTAAATTTTACAAACATTTTTAAAGTGCACCTGGACATGGTTAGCCTGTGTTGAGTATGACAAGAGCTGCAAATTGGCTACCCTAAAAATGTCATGGCATTTTAGTCTTTATCTGCAACGTGCCTGAATTCTGGTTCTTTCTAGTGGATTAATGCTCTTGCACTTGTCCTTAACTTGAAATTATCTGTAATACTTCTCCAGTTTGGACAAGGAAGCTATTAGCTTTCATAAAAGGACCTTGTCAGTCGTATTATAGTGGCTATGAAGACTTCATTCATAACATGATTTTCTTAATAGAGAGGAAATTCTGACAGTCAAGAAGATCCAAAATGCATATTCTTGCAGAAAAAAGGCAGTTTTCCTCTGCCTTTTCTGGGAATTAGAAGTTTTGATCTTTATTTCTACCATTATATGCTTCTTAATGACCTGTGAGGTTCAGATATCATTATAGTATACTGTAGATATAGTCTTTCTTTATAATTGTGACTAGCTGACATTGAGATTCATTATTCCAAGAATCGTGAAAGAACTGAATGTGAACATGTGGTGACTTGTACATTGATGTTCACTCTGGGTAACGTCATGCTCTAAAAAATACAAGCATGTGCAGGAATAATAGAGTCTAACATTTACATGTTTTCAGTCTCATTTATTTATTTCTGAAAACCACTGCGAATGGAATTGTGTTTGTCATCAGGATGCGGTTGGAACATCAGGGCTTAATATGCAATATTGTGGTCAGTTCAACTCAAATCTGTGTATTTGCATGGTTACCGTGTCAGTTAGATGAGAAATGTAAGCCATTGAGTTAAATGATGTATCAGAACTGGCCTGTTTCAACATCATGGAGATGCAGCGTCTCAGCATGTCTTCTTAAGGCCTGCGCAGACGTCTCGAATCTCTCTCTCTGCTTTGCGCTAAAGTAACAATGTGGTGCGAACATATAACTGCGCACTACAAGCTGGATTCTGTCCTGTTCCAGTAATTAAAACAGGCTCACACAGGCCTCTCGTCATCTGTTTAACTGTGCAACAAGGCCAGTGTCATATCAAGCTGTGAAGCACACTAATGCCTTTAACAGCACACTGACAGCATAATCACAGTCTACATGGAGATGAAACCCAGCATTTATGATACTTCATTAAAAATCAACTATTATCCCATTCATAAAAGCCCATCTGTCTTGCTTTAAATGGAAAACATACGTTAAAAACGTCATGTTTAAAGTGTAAAAGTCTGCTCTTGAATTCAATATCTGGTTTAATTTTTAAGTAAGTTAATACATGCATTAGACACATAAAATTACATGTGACTGTAAAGACTTACATTGTTACAAAAAATGTCTATTTTAAATAATTGATATCTAATTGTTATTAGTTTGAATTGATATCTTACTATATATACATGTATACAAACTTTTGAACAGTATTATTCTGGCTTAAAAGCTAATACTATGCTAGAAACTATGCTAATGAGCTACAAAACACAATTTTTTTAATGACCAGTGCACAAAAATAAATTGTAGATCATAAAATAAATCATGTTTTGCTACAGTTGGAAATTTACGTCAGCATGTCTTCATTGTTTCTAGGAAAGAAAGAGTTTGCAAAGGCAGCATGAAATCGTTGACAGCAGCAGAATTTCCTCATGTAGGAGGTGGGGTGAGGAACGAGACAGCCAAGAGAACTTGTCAAAACCTTGACCCAGATCTCCCTCCCTGAAACGCATATAAAACCGACATCTCAGTTATAGCAAGACCTACATTCAGTTTACCACATTCTGTTACAATTTGCTTGTCTTCCACACTTGACATATCATGCATTCACATGTGCCGCATATTTCTGTTTTTTCCCGCAGAAGTCAACACACACACACACACGGCACATACTGTGAAGACCTTGACCCTGCTGTTGGACAGGAAGAGCTGTAGTGATTATGATCACTGACCCTGTCTATAAGCTTTCTGGCTGAAGCTCTGCTGATCCTAAAAGAGGCCCCGGAAATGTCTACAGTGGGTACAACACATCCCCTTCGCACTGAGAGATGGGGAGGAAGAGGGGGAGAAGGATAAGAAGAACAGCCAACACTAATTAGAGGTGACAGGATTGGTATATTTTGTGTGTGTCTCTACAGTTGTCAGTTAAGTGCTGTGCACAATATTATGGTGTACTGAGTTGTTCAATTCCTGTCTATTTTTATGAAAAATCGCAAACACAAATGGTCATTCTCCTATTAAACATCTGAAACGGCAAATTTTATAGTAAAAACATTTTGAAAGGATGAATATTTAATTTAATATCATTTCAGAGAGCAATCATCTTCAAGCAAAACTATGAATAGTTTTTTGTTTGTTTTGTTTTAACACTACTTGTTTATTCTATTGTTTTACTTTTTAAATGAAAGAAACTGGATAAAATGATTAAAAAAAAGTTTCAGGGTGAAATTATGTTGTTTTGTTTTGTTTGTTAACACTGCTTTGTTAATACTACTTTTGTTTGGTTGGTTTGTTTTTTTCTTTGCTCTGTTTTGTTTTAACACTGCTTGTTTATTCCATTATTTTACTTTTTAAGTTAAAGAAACAGGATAAAATTATAAAAAAAGTTTCAGAGAGAAACTATGTTGTTTTGTTTTATTTGCTAACACTGCTTTGTTAATACTACTTTTGTTTGGTTGATTTTTTTTTTTTTTTTTTTTTTTTTTTTTGCTCTGTTTTGTCTTAACACTACTTACTTATTTCATTATTTTACTTTTTAAGTGAAAAAAAAACAGGATAAAATTCATTAAAAAAAAAAGACTTTTCAGAGAGAAATTGTGTTTTGTTTTGTTTGTTAAAGAGGTCATCGGATGCAAAACTCTCTTTGTAAGTAATATCCCTTTTTTCAAATTGAGCCATTCTCAGCTTCATCACACCGACCAAGGCCGCTCCCACAATAATTGATTGACACAACAGTCTTACCTAAGACCTGCCCTGACTGAGCTGTAAAAGGTCCGACCGCCATTGTGTCGACTCCGGTCCAGGGGAAGACAAGAATGTCTCCAATTGAGCAATTGAGGTGTTCTGTTGTTGGATGTAATAATGAATAACAGTCTTCATTTACTCCTGACATCTAAACCGCTGAAGACACAGAGGAATAACGGTACTTTCGTTTTAGAAAAAAATGCGCCCGGCAATCTGCATACATGAGTCTATGCTCACGCGAATCATTCGTGATCCAGCTTCAACTAAGGGTTTTTTATGCATCTTTGCAAATCGTCTTTCTTATTAATGTGCTAGTTAGCAAGTTTAGCGGCTAAACACGGCTAAATGCGGCTAAAGTTAACAGAAAGGCTCCTCACTCCACAGAAAAGAGGGATGGGGTGAGCAGAGCTCATTAGCATTTAAAGGAACATGCAACAGAACGGCTCGATCTAAAAAGGTGTGATTTTGAAAGGAAAAAGGGTGTTTTTTACATTATCACTGAGAAATTTTAACCAAAGTATGTTATAAACTAAAGAACCTAAAGAATCATATTAACTTGTGGAAAATGGGCATGCGATGACCCCATTAACACTACCTGGTTTGGTTTTGCTTTTCTTTTTGTTTTAGCACCACCCATTCATTCGATGGTTTTACTTTTTAAGTGAAAGGAACTGGATAAAATTATTTTTAGTGAGAAATGCTTTTCAGTGAGAAATGATGTTGTTTTGTTTGTTAACAATACTTTGTTGATGCTACTTTTTTTGTTATTTGTTGTTGTTGTTTTGTTTTGTTTTGTTTTGTTTTGCTCTGTTTTGTTTTAACAGTGCCTGTTTATTCTATTGTTTTACTTTTTAAGTGAAAGAAACTGGATATTGTTTTTTACTTTTCAGAGAGAAATCATGTTGTTTTGTTTTGTTTTTAATATACTTTGTTAATACTACTTTTGTTTTGTTTGGTTTTCTTTGTTTTGCTCTATTTTGTTTTAACACTAGCTGTTTATTCTATTATTTTACTTTTTAAGTGAAAGAAACTGGATATATATTTTTTTAAACTTTTCAGAGAGAAATAATGTTGTTTTGTTTGGTTTGATAATACTACTTTGTTAATACTACTTTTGTTTTGTTTGATTTTAATTAGTTTTGCTTTGCTCTGTTTTGCTTTGCTTTGTTTTAATACTACTTGTTTATTCCATTATTTTACTTTTAAAGTGAAAGAAACTGGATAAAATTATTTTTAAATATGAGAAAATGATGTTGTTTTGTTTGTTAACACTACGTGTTTTGTTTTTTTGTTTGGTTTGGTTTTGCTTTGCTCTGTTTTCTTTGAACACTACTTCAACTAGATAAAACTTTTCAGAGAGAACTTTTTTGTTTTGTTTTGTTTGTTAACACTACTCTGTTAATACTACTTTAGTTTAGTTTAGTTTAGTTTAGTTCTAAACAGTACTTGTTTATTCCAATATTGTTATTTTACTTTTTACATCAAGGAAACTGGATTAAATATAATATAATAATATATATTTAATATAATTCTTAAATATAATATAATAATATATAGTTAATTATTATTATTATTATTATTATTATTTTTGTTTAGATTTTGTCTTTGTTCTCTTTTGTTATTTAATTTGTTTAAACTCTATTTATTTTATTTATTTTATTTTACATCACTTGCTGCACTATTACTTTTTGACCTTTTTTGCCACTGCTTTTGCAGTCCAAATGTACAGGTTTGGTCATGCCAGTAAAGTAAATTGAAATAGAGAGAGAGAGGGATAGAGAGAGGACATGAAGAGAGGTGGGGCTAGAGGGGGAACGTTTTCTCAGACAATGTGACATGGCACACGTTATTAATTCTGGCTGAGTGGACAGCCTGCCCCGCCATCTGCTTAGGTCACCCCCACTCGCTGGGGTCGGCGTCTCAACCCTCGTCTCCCCCCCCAACACACACACACATCACAACAGACAACGGAACAGCAGTGCGTGCCTCTCTGCACACAATACGCCCAACCTGTTCGAAATGAAGAAGAGATAGAGGAAGGGAGGAGGCTGTCGGGTCGTGGGGAACAATGGCCTGTCAGGTGAACGGCCGACACAAGTTAATATACATTACAAAAGGCCATCCAGCCGCCTTTGCATTTGAGCTTGGCGTTGCCGGCCATGCTGTTATATTTCGAGGCACCTCCTCCCTCTCTTTCAAGCTCGCACGCACACACACGCTCCTCATCGCGTGGCAAGGCGAGTGTGTGGGCGGGGAGCGATGTCAAGGGGAAGGGTGTGTATATGCATGCGCGTGCGTGCGTGTGTGTGCGTGCGCGAAGACAAGTCTCCACATTCATGACATCATCTGTTGTTCTCTTTCTTTCTTAATCACAATGATTTATGATACTGTTTGGGTGTCTATCTCAACCACATTTGAGGTTAATTACGACTCTACTCTAAATTTTAATGACCCACCCATGTAGGTCAGACTGTCCTTATAAGTCTTTGGCTTGTCATTTGGGGTTGAGAAATTTCAAGGACATACAGGATAAGCTTTACTTATTGAAAACCTGATCTAAGTGCACACACAGGCACAAATTGACAATTTTGATGCAGCATTTGCCCTTGATTGAATGCGTAATTTTCTATATTGCAAGACGGTCACTATCCACCGTCGAGGCCTGAAAGGTTTTGGGAAAAGCCATTGTTGTGGGCTTGTTTACAAACCACTTATTTGCTTATTTGATGGAGCGCGTTGATGGGCCAGAGAATAATCTCGCTCTAAATCTCTTAATCTTCTCAGCAGCCACGTCTGGGAAGGCAAAACAAACAAAATGGCCAAATCATCCCCAATCGGGCACATCCACCAAATTCTGTCTCCTCCATTCAGACGCTGTTGTTTTCTCCAGAAACATTGTGAACTCTTTGTTTTGATTTGATGTCTTGATCAATTATTGAGATGAATTGTTCACTGATCAGTGTGACGATAATGAATTCTGGGATTTGTTTCAGATCTACAATATATGAAGACAATAACTCAGTATGACATTAATGAAAAAAAATAATCATGTTTGGAATGATTAAGATTATATTCATTCTCTTGGCAGATGTTTCTGTACTGAAGTGATTTTTCAGATGAACTTTCCAAATGTACTAGGCCAAGATACGGTTCTGAAATACTGAGCTTGTCATGTGCACTTGTTTGTGTTCACGTGCTTGCATTTGACATGTTTTTCATAGAAACGTCTCGCTCCAATTTTCAGGCATCAGATCTGGTGGGGTGTGTGTGTGTGTGTGTTCAGGACTGTGCAGCCTGTGTTTTAAGAACAGATAGCAGGTTGAAAGGTCAAAGGCCAAAAGGTCAAAGACAGCTGGTGGCACAAACAACAGCCGGTAAATCAGCTGAGCAACAAAAAAGGGAGGAAGACAGAGAGATAATCTTCATAACCTTGAAATTTTATTTGATTTTTATTGAATTATCAAAGCAATAAAAAGAAGTAAGAATAAGTAAAACATTACACAAAGCTTAGCTGTCTAGTACACTGATTACCAACCAGTATGGTAATCAGTGTATTAACAAATAATTAATCTCAATAGAAATCTCTCTGTTTTCATTTATTTTA
The DNA here is from genome assembly GCF_022985175.1 of Labeo rohita. Lineage (NCBI taxonomy): Eukaryota > Metazoa > Chordata > Actinopteri > Cypriniformes > Cyprinidae > Labeo > Labeo rohita. Next base: position 15,480,430 of record NC_066875.1, on the reverse strand, counting down.
AGAACACAAAATGTATACTTAGTAACTCTCTCATTCTCATCAAGGCTGTATTTAAAGGAGAAGTTCACTTCCATAACAAAAATTTACAGATAATTTACTCATCCCCTTGTCATCCAAGATGTTCATGTCTTTCTTTCTTCAGTTGATAAGAAATTATGTTTCTTGAGGAAAACGTTTCAGGAATTATCTCCATAGAGTGGACTTCAATGGTGCCCCCAAGTTTGAACTTCCAAAATGCAGTTTAAATGCAGCTTCAAATGACTCTAAACGATCCCAGCCGAGCGAAACGGTCGGTCATTTTCAAAACAAATTGACAATTTATATACTTTTTAACCTCAAATGCTCGTCTTGTCTCGTCTCTGCCATGTGCATGTGTAGTCTGTGTAATCCAGGTCAGTACAGTTAGGGTACGTCGAAAAACTCTCGTCTCGATTTCTTCTTATATCGCTGTTTTACCTTTTTTTGTTTGTTTTGGAAAGGGCGTTTGATTTTCTGTGCATGTTCACTTTGTAAACACTGGGTTGGTACTTCTTCAGCGATGTGGGATGATTTTGAAGTTGGTAAAGAAAACGAGATGGGAGTTTTTCAGCATTCCCTAACTGTACTGACCGTACTGAACCAGAAAAAAACAGAGTTCACGCAGACTTAGACAAGACGAGCATTTAAGGTTAAAAAGTATATAAATTGTCAATTTTTTTTTAGAAAACGACTAATTGTTTTGCTAGATAAGACCCTTCTTCCTTGGCTGGGATCATTTAGAGCCCTTTAAAGCTGCATTTAAACTGCATTTTGGAAGTTCAAATTTGGGGGCACCATTAAAGTCCACTATATGGAGAAAATTCCTGATTTTTTTCATCAAGAAACATAATTTCTTATCGACTGAAGAACAAAAGACACAAACATCTTGGATAACAAGGGGGTACAATATCTGTAAATTTTTGTTCTTGAAGTGAACTTCTACTTTAATTGTTCAAAAATACAGTCAAAACAGTGATTTTATGAAAAATCACAATTCTAATTTTTCATTTTTGCTGAATTCTCAGCAGCCATTATTCAAGTCTACAGTGTAACACTAATGCAAGCACAGTTCATTTTCTAGCATCTATAACTTCCCCCTCTTGTCATTTGCCATTTTTCATCTCAAATGATGAATTTCTTCCATTTAAAGCTTCTCTCCCTTTTTCATTATTCTGCTCCGATTCTTGTTTTGTGAGGTACAGTAGCCCCGTCACGTCCCTGCACTGTTATAATTGTTTTCCTCTCTGAAACAATGATCTCATGAGCCAGTGACCACAGAGCATTGAGCGTTTCAGAGCTGTCGTATATACTTAAAAAAAAAAGATTAAAAAGAGGAAAATGGGAGGAAAAAAGTATCTCCCATATCTAACATTTCAGTCTTAGCTCTGAGAGTCTGTAAGAGAGGGGGTCTTCGAGCCCATTAGCTATAACATGGAAAGACTGAGGTTGACATATAAGATAGTGCCAAATCCTGATACAGTCTGTTTGTTTTCCAGTGTTTTGGTTCCTTTTAACATTTTCACGGTCTCTCTGGATCTACTTAATGCAGTTTAGTGCTCAGTTCCTGTATTGGCTCCCATTGAGTCTAGCTGGAGAGTATCTGAAATAGAACCGTTTACCCTAATCAAGTTGTGAAATTGAAAACATCCTAGGTTGCATCATATGGTGGATGTGATGTGCCAGCTGAAAGCTTGTAACATTCAGTGGACCCACTAATCTAGCTCACTCCTCTTTTCTTGCTCTTGTCTACTGGACACACACATACATGCACATTTACTGGTGAATGAGTGTCAATCTGGTGCCAGTGTTGCAGGAAGAAAACCAGGAGACGTCTGGAAATTGAGCCAACACTCGCCTCACACCTAAAATGCAAACAGACACGTACACTGTACCAACAGACACATAAACTATATGTAGAAAAAGTAGTTAAATAGCAAAGCCATTGGCCATGTTTGGATAGTATTGGCCACGTATTGCATAGTCCACAGTGTACAATATTTTTTTTTTTACAAATACTACATGCAAAAGTACAAATCATGCTGCTTTTCTTTTATGATACACAGACTTTTTAATTGAAACTAGCATGCAGACGAGTTGAACTAACAATGGATCATTCAAAAGTCAACTACCTGTGGAATCATTCATTGTTAATACGAAGAAACCTTGTAATGAGTTTAAAACCAAATACAGAAAGTTACAGATTCTGTACTAAAGAATGTATGAACATCTACAGATTTTAAGTGACCTTTGTCTTGCTTGAAATGTAGGATATGTAACAATTGTCAAATGTCATCATTTTAAATGTTATTTAATTTATAGGTATAGTTCACCCAAAAATTAAATTCTGTTATTAATTACTCACCCACATGTCGTTCTAAACCCGTAAAACCTTCATTCATCTTTGGAGCACAAATTATATCTATAAAAGATATTTTTGATGAAATCCGAGAGCTTTCTGATGTGCATAGACAGCAACTACCACGTTCAAGGCCCAGAAAGGTAGTAAAAACATCGATAAAATGGTCCATGTGACATCAATGGTTCAACCGTAATGTTATGAAACTACAACAATACTTTTTGTGTGCAAAGAAAACAAGAATAACAAATTTGTTCAACGTTTTCTTCTTTTCAATGTCAGTCTTGACGCGCGTTCACAAGAGTACCCATGGGTCATGGTACTCCTCATTGTATTTTTGATGTTACATCCCCCCTTTAGGAGGGGCCTGGTTTGGCCTCAAGTAAATTACCAAAATGATGTTCCTCCATGAATAACTTGCAGTTTTGCGCCTCAACCACTAGAGGCACTCAAAATCTTCTGTAGTCCACTTTTAGAAACACATTTGGCAGCCTTCCTAATCACTTCCCTTTGGGGAAATCCCTGCCGCCATTTTAAAGTGCATTTCACTTCAGTGTAGACAAGGGAAGTTTATATGGACAGACCCTCGACTCATTGATTGTGACTGAGGAAGCAATTCTACTCATATATACGCTTCAGAAAGCTCCATATAACACAATGCAACATGATTGTGATGTCACAGAAGATCATGATTAATCTACCCCCGCCCCACACAATTTTAGTATATAATCTAAGAATTGTTTTAAGATTTAAAGGGATAGTTCACTCAAAAATTTAAATTCCGCCATTAGTTACTCACCCTCATGTGGTTTCAAACCCGTAAGACCTTCGTTCATCTTTGGAAAACAAATTAAGATATTTTTGATGAAATCTGGGAGCTTTCTCACTCTCCGAAGACATCAGTGTAACTGAAATGTTCCCAGACTGAGAAAGGTAGCAAGGACATTATTAAAGGGGTCCTATTATGCTCTTTTACAAAGTCTTGATTTTGATTTGGGGGTGTAATAGTACATGCTCTCATGCTTGGTGGTTCGAAAAATGCATTATTTTTTGCATAATTTACATTACAATACCTTTTTGATGAGGGCCCGCCTTCCAAAAAACTTGTGATTGTTTTTTTGTGATTGGCGAACAGCTTAGACGGTGTTTCAGTACTGCCACGCCCCTTGCCAACCTCTGTCTGCTCCATTATACTTAAGTATATACCAGGGGTGGCGAACGTCGGTCCTGGAGAGCCGCAGCCCTGCATAGTTTTGCTTCAACCCTAATCAAATGCACCTGAACAAGCTAATGAAGGTCTGAATGGTTACTAGAAAGCTACAGGCAGGTGAGTTTTAATTAGGGTTGCAGCTGAACTCTGCAGGGCTGCGGCTCTCCAGGACTGGAGTTCGCCACCCCTGGTATATACTAAGGTATAGTTGACGCTACAGTAGTGTTGGGTCCTATCATCAGCCTGCAAGATCACCGATACATGATAAAATCGTGCTAATTTATTAAATTAGTTTAATTGTCCGAATCCAGCTCCAGCATAAGACTAAAAGCAGCCTAATGTTTTTAATATGACTTAATTTGTATTTAACATGACAACAATTGAAAAAAAAAACATTGTAAGTTACTAATTATAATGCTTACATTTCCTTAGTTATTCAAAAAGCCCTTTGCATATGTTGGGGTGTGATTTTTTCAATGCAAATAGTCACAACAGTTTTATTTATATTACACTATGTACACATTTAACCCAACCCCTGCCCCTAAACCTAACCATTTGTCAACAGATACAACTATATTCATAATTTATTCAAAAAGTATTAATATTCCAAGTGTTCCGAGGCAAAACGATTGACTTGTGGGAAGAATAGATGCAATCGTTGTCTCCGTCCGCCGTCCTCTGTGCTGCTGCAGTGTGTCTGTGTGAATTCAAAAAATGCCGCCAGCCATTCGACAGCCTTGTTGTGAAATGCTATTGGCTCTTGGGTGTCTTGTGACCGATTGCGTCATGATGTTGTGAAATGCCATTGGCTCTTTTGTGTCTCGTGTCCAAATGCGTAACGCTAATGTTCGGGAGTATCTTTTTTTAATGCGATGTGAGCGTGTTAACGGAGTGGGATAATTTCAGTGATTAAAACCTGAACTTGGAATGCAATAGGACTTGTTTGTAATACTTTGATACTGCTTGTTTATGGTCAGTTTTTGCAATAAATACCTATGACTGTACTTATATTTGTCAGCTACATATTTTATTTTGTTTAGAAATGGGTAGGTTTAGGGTAGGGGTGGGTTTAGGTGCTCCAATGAAAGTATACATTTATATAAAAGTATTTCTATTTTTTACAAATGCATGCAAACCATTAAATTAAGACAAACAACTGAAAACAATGGAGGACCCTGCGCATCGAAAAATGATGCTAAAGGAGTCCTGACCAAGTGTCAATATGTGACGAGTTAGGAATGAGAACGTGTTGCAGCTACAGAAAATGAGCAAAGAACATTAACATTATCAAAGAACATAATCACTGATTAGCCTAGTCTAGTGTAAGTTTATGCGTTTTCAAAAAATGTATGCTCCAACAAGGTCACCGGAGCTGATTGCCCCTTTAGTCAATGCTTGTGTTTACCTGCCGCGTCATGTGTTTCGACCCCCTATACTGTACACATCTGTGGCGCGGCTCCAACACGGCCACCGGAGCTGATCGCAGCCACTCTAGTCAATGCTTGTGTTTATACCAGCCACGTCGTGGCTCGTTGAAGCATCCCAGAAGTGTCTCTCTGTGCTGCATAGCTAAAATTAGGCTCATCCCCCACCTTCTTCCTACCACCCCGAACCATTTGACCACACACTAACTAAAATTCAAAAAGTGAAAAAGCATAATAGGACCCCTTTAAAATAGTCCATTTGACATCAGTGGTTCAACCGTAATTTTATGAAGCTATGCATATGATTCTGTTCATAAACAAGGTGCAGCATGCGTCGTGGTACTCTCGATAATGGTAGAGGACGGTGACACAAAAACGCAGAATTGTTGGATAAAGTTTCTTTGCGCACAAAAAGTATTCACATAGCTTTCACAAATTATGGTTGAACCACCAATGTCACATGGACTATTTTAATGATGTTCTTACTTTTTGGGTCTGGGAATATTTCAGTTACATTTCTGTCTGTGGAGGGTCAGAAAGCTGTCAAAAATATTCATATTTGTGTTCCAAATATGAATGAAGGTCTTGAGAATTTAATGACAGAATTTTTAGTTTTGGGTGAACTATCCCTTCTTTAACCTTTGAGATTTATTCTGATTTGTTAAACAGTCGTTGTTTATTGTATTGATATTTTATTTGTTTGTGTAATTTTATATATTTTCCTCAACAGCTTAAAAGTGCACAATGCAGGATTTTCCCAAGAAATAAAGTATGATCCCTCTCAGTCATTACTTACGACGTACTAAAAGTGTGTGGTGGTGTTTGTGTCTACAGAGACATTGTCCTCTGCCTATATTTTTTATTTTATTCTTCTGTTGGTGTGCTTGGGACAGCATTGGGATTAAAAAAAAAACAATAAATCATCTTCATGGATCCCTGGTGGTGAAGATCTTAGGATGTCTTAGAATGAAAATTTTGTCATTAATCACTTAATATCGTTCCAAACCCATAAAAGCTTCGTTCATCTTCGGAACACAAATTAAAATATTTTGATGCATTCTGACATATCTCTGACCCTCCCATAGACAGCAATGTAATTCACACGATCAGTGTCCAGAAACATAGCAAGGAGATCGCTAAAATAATCCTTGTGACATCAGGGGTTAAATATTTTTGATGAAATCTGGGAGCTTTTTTATTCACCATAGACATCAATGTTACTGAAATATTCCCAGACCCAGAAAGGCAGTCAGGGCATTGTTGAAGGGGTTCTATTATGCTCTTTTACAAAGTCTTGATTTTAATTTGGGGGTGTAATACATGCTCTCATGCTTGGTGGTTTGCAAAACGCATTATTTTTCACATAATTTACATTATCACAATACCCTTTGATATTTTATTAAATTGCCCGAAACCAGCTCCAGCATAAGGCTGAAGGCTCAGTTATGACTAGAGGTTAAACAAATAATAGCAGATCCAAAATGTAAAATATACACTTTTCTGCAATGCTGTGAACTTGCAACTTTAAGGTTTGTCTTCTTTTAATTCTGATCATGCCATCATCATCATCATCATCATCATTCCTTTATTTCAGACTCTTAGATCCATATCCATAAAAAGTAACATAATACAAACATAAATACATATGGCACAACACTATTTAAAAACATACAAACATTCATTCCAGCTCTTCCAATACCAGGAGGAGTACTTAGTATCACTTTATGTAGGATCACTTAGAACCGTTATAATTGCATTTCTTGAGTTACTCAATCTACACATAAAATTATACACATAATACCTTAACACAGCATGAAGAGTAGGAATATTATTATACACAAACATCTGACTTGCACTCGTCCACCTTGGGAGCCTAAGCAAAATTCGTAATGCATTGTTAAATGCCACCTGAAGCTTTTCATTTTAGCTTTACTATAATTACACCACATGTGCGCTGTATACAAAGAAGTACAATAATCCCTAAAAAGTGCTATTTTAACCTCATCTGTACACATACAAAATTTACGAGCCAACATATTTGCTTGTAAAATACAACTAACAACACTGGCGCTGCACATCATCGTCATTATTCAAATCACCTTTGATAATGTGACCCAAATATTTTGTTTTATTCACCACATTTAATACTTGATCACCTAGATAAAAAGATGGACAATTTTGCTTAAGGTTCTCTTTGGTTCTGACAATCATAACCACACTCTTTTTGGAATTAAATTTTCTATAAAACTGCACACTATAGCTTGAACATACAGGTGCATCTCAAAAAATTAGAATATCGTGAAAAATATTCATTTTGTAATTTGTATTTAAAAAAACTGAAACTTTCATATATTCTAGATTTATTACATGTAAAGTAAAACATTTATAATGATTTTGTTGTTGTTGTTTTAATTTTGATTATTAGAGCTTACAGCTCATGAAAGTCAAAAATCCAGTATCTCAAAATATTATAATATTTCCTAAGATCAATCAAAAAACGGATTTGCAAAACAGAAAAGTTCAAGTTCTTTAAAGTATGTTCATTTATGCAATCAATACTTGGTCAGCAGCACATATTAAAGCAAATTTCTTCCTCCTAGCACAAATTACAGCATCAGTTAAGTGTGACATGTAAGCGATCAGTCTGTGGCACTGTTGAGGCACTATTGAGCCTTCAGTTCGTCTGTATATTGTTGGATCGACTGTTTCTCTTTTTCTTGAAAATATCCCATAGATTCTCTATGGGGTTCAGGTCAGGCGTGTTGGCTGGCCAATAAAACACAGTAATATCATGGTCAGCAAACCACTTCGAAGTAGTTTTTGCACTTTGGGCAGGTGCTAAAGTACTGCTGGAAAAAGAAATCAGCATCTCCATAAAGCTTGTCAGAAGATGGAAGCATAAAGTGCTCTAAAATCTCCCAGTAGACAGCTGCATTGACTTTGGACTTGATAAAACACAATGGACCAACACCAGCAGACGTCACGGCACCCCAAATCATCACTGACTTCAGAAACTTCACAATGGACTTCTAGCAGCTTGGATTCTGTGCCTCTCCAGTCTTTCTCTAGACTCTGGGATCATGATTTCAACATGAAATGCAAAATTTACTTTTATCTGAAAAGAGGACTTTGGACCACTGAGCAAAAGTTCAGTTCTTTTTCTACTTAGTCCAGGTAAGATGCTTCTGATGTTGTTTCTGTTTCAGAAGTGGCTTGGTAGCCCTTTTCCTGAAGACAGTCTGAGTGTGGTGACTTGATGCGCCAACTCCGGCTTCAGTCCACTCCTTATATAACTCTCCCAAGTGTTGAATCGGCTTTGCTTGACAGTTTTCTCAAGCTTGCGGTCATCCCTTTTGCTTGTGCATCTTTTCTTACCCAATTTCTTTCTTCCAGTCAACTTTGCATTTAATATGTTTTGATACAGCACTCTGAAACAGCCACCCCTTTCAGTAATGACTTTCTGTGACTTATGCTCTTTGTGGAGGGTGTCAATGATTGTCTTCTGAACCATTGCCATGTCAGCAGTCTTCCCCATTATTGTGGTTTCAAAGAACAAGAGACACCCGGAATTTATACTGTAGGGATGGACATTTAATGAAACTCAAATGTAAATATTCTAATATTTTGAGATACTGGATTTTTTACTTTCATGAGCTGTACGCTCTAATCATCAAAATAAAAACAAAACAAACTTTAGAAATGTTTTACTTTACATGTAATAAATCTAGAATATATAAAAGTTTCAGTTTTTTAAATAAGTTGAAAACAAAAAAATGAACTTTTTCACAATATTCAAATTTTTTGAGATGCACCTGTATACGAAGCCACTGTTGCAATCCCGCACTGCAAGGGGACTGAATAACTAATCATCAGCATACATCAGATGATTTACGAGACAATCCCCTATTACACATCCAGTCCATGATGTATAGATCTTCTTTTTTGGAGCACAGCAAAATGTTCATGAACTTCTTTGTGTGTGCTTGCATTTCCAGTCTCCTGCATTTGCATGCATATAGAAGTCAATACAGTTATAGTGTGATTGACTTTTTAATCCAAATGAGTTGTTATAATGATTAAGAACATGAATTCAAGTTAAAAAAAAAAATGCTGTGAAATCTGTTATGAACAGTGTTGGGGTAATGCATTACAAGTAACGCGAGTTATGTAATAATATTACTTTTTTCAACTAGTAAAGTAACGTACTTTTGAATTTCTAAGAAAATATCTGAGTTACTTCTTCAAATAAGTAACGCCAGTTACTTTTTTCCCCATTTATTGATTGACAAGTCTCCTGTCGGGAAACTGGGAGTAAACATGATGTTACTGTATTCTAGACTAAATGTGAGCATGCATTAATTCATCTTACTCACAAAAAACAAATTCAGTACTCCTCAAAATGAATAAAAACAGTGAAATGCAAACTCAGAATATGACACAACCCTGCAATGTTAAATAAACCAATATCCTTTATGTATTTAATCCCATTTTATTAACCAGTGTCTTTGCTGATACAATTCAACCATACTAATAAGCAAAAATTACTTTAGATAAACTAACATTTGTGTTTCATTGTTTTTATAGCTGAGGAGTGATCTCCTGCATAAATGAACTTTTCTTTCAGCCTGAGGTGAATTCATTTCACTTTTGGTGTAAAAGGGCTTTTACATTACAATTGTTTTATATTAAAAACAAAGAAGCAAGCCCTCCCCAGATTTAAAAAGTAACGCAAAAGTAATGTAACACAACATAACATAATTAGTTACTTTTTCAGGGAGTAACGCAAAATTGTAATGCATTACTTTTAAAAGTAACTTTCCCCAACACTGGTTACGAAGTGACAAGAGAGACAAAAGAAATGACTGTCACTCGTGTCACTCATGTCACTCGTGAGTTGTTTTGCCATTTGTTGTTTCTTCCTTTATTGTTTGGCGAATTGCTCATGTCTTCACCCAGCCAGACTCGATCGCCATTCCTCTGTGAATCATGGCAGTGCATTACAGCAGATGAACAGATTGGAAAAGCGGGCTGTGAACGCCCCCCGTGTTATTCCCCGACCAGAGCTCACATTACAGTACCGGACCTCTCAGCCAACCGTCCTCCACAAGTTTACATGGGCAAAGCCCTCTCTTCCCGCAACAACTAAAAAGATTACCCAAGTACACTTACTCTGTGTTATTTTAACTGCTCTCTCATTCAGGCCCGATTCATCCAAATATTGCTGAAAGAAAGGATAACAAATAAAGTGGTATTGCTGTGTAAATTCTCTATGTGCCCACATATTTTAACAATGTCTCATAAAACACTGCCTGCAAGTGGTTGTAAAAAATGTTGTCTTCACTCAGTTCCTCTAACTTCGTTATGGCTTGGCCTATTTGAAACCATGCTGCGACTTTGTTTAACCCATTTGACATCTCTGTTTATTATCTTTGGGGGAAAAAATGATATATAAAGCCTCAACTAAACTGTTAAGTGTTATAGGCTTATGTTAGAGCTCGCTTATAATATCGTTTACATACATATACAATCACAAATACATAAACCGCCCTGACAATAAACCCCGTCAACTGCATTTAGATCTATTGAAAGTGCACACGCTCACGCCGTGCTTCTTTTCTCTCCGTCTCGTTCTCTCTCATCCTCCAGTAAGCCAACACCAGCGCTGTGATCCCAGGCTGTGCGGCTCTAAACCAGAGATGACATCACCCACCCCACCAGCCTCCCTCCACTTTCTCAAACAAAGCCGAGTCCAAACCCAGATCTATAATTACAGTCTTAATCTGTACGCTGCCAGAGGCAGTATAGACCTCGGGTTTGGGGCTCGGCCAGCCTCGCAAACACGCGCTCCCAGTTTGGGCCGTAAAGGCCGAGGAGGATGGAGGATGGTCAGCCTCTGAAACCCACACTGAGAGCCAAGAAGGCGGTCCCATCAGCCTGCAATGGTGACCTGTTCCGAAAACGTACAGATGCAGTTTATTCATCTGCAGTTGTTTGGCCAAGAATTGTGATAATCACAACGAATCTTTGCAGTTTCATAACACGCAGTCTTATTTGCCATTCAGTGCACGTGTAATCACCCTGCATGAACTGACATTTATAGCTGTATATATTGGGGGGAGGCTGTCTCAAGACAGGAATTAAAGCCTCTACCAAACATGACTGTAATTATACCCTTTCATTTGTGAGCGGCCTTTCAAATGAAAATTCCCTATAACGCGCTGAGGAATTTGCAGTGCTAGTGTTAGTGCTTGTCAATCTAGCAAAATTCCAAGGAAAACACCAACGTTGTCAGACAAATATATCACAAAGTTGGTGTAGCGTCTCTCCAGTAAGAATAAAACACCATTCCAGCTACTGATCCGAACTTCCATAGAGACTAAAACAACATTCCACCTATTAACCTGGAAACCAGCTTTCGGTCTCACAAGCTCTATGTGGACAGCGCTTATTATAATAGCTGGAATCTCATTTGTGGTCCTTCTCTAAAAGCGTTTTGCGATGTTTTCGCCAAATAAAATTCACAAGTTCACTGGTAAGACTTATGTAGCCTCATACATAAGGATGAATTAGTATTACAATTGTATTGACCACCAATTTTCCAACTGAAAAACGGCTAAATACGTGAAAATAAAACACTAAAAACTAAAATCCACCTTTTTAAATCCAAATGAAAAATGGATATTCAGCTTGGCCTTACATACATTGTAAGTTAAGGCGATACATTGCGCATCAAAAAGTTTTTTTTTTTCCAGAAATATCAAAACTTTTATTCAGCAAGCATGCATTAAATTAAATACTTTTGCAATGACACAAATATGTTCTATTTAAAATGAATGTTGTGCTTTTGAACTTTCTATGTATTAAAGTATCCTGGATTTTTTTTTTTTTTACAATTATTTAAAAAAATATTAAAAATTACTCCTAAGCAGCACAACCATTTTCAGCTGTGATAATAATGGGAAAGGTTTCTTGAGCGCCTAATTAGATTTTAGATCTGTTTTTAAATCAAATTAGAATGATTTCTGTAGGGTCGTGACACTGAAGAATGGAGCAATGGCTGCTGAAAAATCAGCTTTGCCATTACCGCAATAAAATATTTTTAAATGTTTTAAATTATTATTAGATATTTTAAACTAATGTTTCACAATAAACTGATTATGCTGTATTTTAAACAAATAAATGCAGCCGTGGGGGACATTAGAGACTTACTGTCTTACTGACTCCAAACTTTTGAACTGTAGTGTAAATTCAAATATTGATTATAATTTATAAAATGATTGATAATAATTGAAAAGCGCTTAAGACATTTAAGCATATACATTACATATTATTTAGCAAGGCTGTACCCACCTAAATCAACGATTAAAAAAAGCATTTTTGGCAAATCCAGTTAATTTTTTCAGTTTAGAATAGGGTGACCAGACATGCCACTTTGGCGCAGAACAAACAGCGAACGCCTGGTTATTTTAGGCAATTTAGAAAACCTTTCCCCAGGAAGTGGCACATCTGGTCGCCCGACCACAGAAATATGCCATTTTTAACATTTTTAACTAAAAGTGGCTCTGCCCCCTTCAAATGCTTTGGCGCCCCTTTGCGACGGTGAGTTTTCTTCTATAATTATTGATATTCACTCTCCAGAGAATCTTTCTGCACTGTTTTGGTTCCAATCAGGCGAAAAGCTAGAACTAGTTCACAATTGTATGTTTTTCAAAAAATGCACAATACCTGAAAAAGTATTCTTTTTTTTACATTTTCTCAATCATTTAACATACAATTTGATTGACAGTAGCAGTTCTAGAGGAAAAGTTGTCCGGAGTGAGGAGTTTTATTGTATGATATAAATATTGTGTATAAGTGAAAAACTGCGCAATGTATAAGCGTTTATGCTGTAGAAAAATGCGGTATCGCCCCCCAGTGGCTTATTTCTTGAAAATTTCTCCTAGACCTTTGCGGCCGTGAGTCGAACAGGCCCAGCGAGTTTCATTACAATCGGCCTTTGTTAAACTTGCCTAACAGGTGCTCAGACATCGTCGGCCAATGGGGGCCATGTTTTTTTTAGATACACAAATGTCCTTATAGACACTTGTCGCACTTCAGACCAAGACTACGCACAGTTTGGCAGAGATATCTCATTTCGTTCAGGAGTTATAGGTATTTTACTAATTGCCCTGCCCCTTTTGAACGCTTTGGCGTCCCTTTGTGACGGTGAGTCGACTCTCCAGAGAATCTTCTTGCACTGGTTTGGTTCCGATCAGGCAAAAAACCTAAAAACCTTTTTTCAAAAAATGCAAATTACTCCAAAATTTCACATGGCTCACGATCGAATCTGGCAGCCATTTTGTCCAGCATGAGCCAAGGAATTCAACGACATAAAACACTTGAGCCTGCAACTGACAGTTTAGGAGTTATAAGCAATTTTCATTGATCACTGTAGCGCCCCCGTCAGGCCGATTGGGTCGTGCCTTGGTCACATTGTCCATCAAGACTACATTTAAAGGGTCACCAGATGCCTATTTTCCACAAGTTGATATGATTCTGTAGGGTCTTAATGAAAAGTCTATAATATACTTTTATTAAAAATTCTTAATGGTTGTGTAAAACAACATCCTTTTTACCTTGCTAATATCCGTTCTGCAAAAATGATCCAATTCTGGTCGAGGCTGCTTTAAATGCAAATGAGCTCTGCTCGCCCCGCCCCTTTCTTCTCTCTGTGGAGTGACGAGCATGTTTACTTTAGCCGCATTTAGCCGGTAAACTTGCTAGCTACACACCACGCCACAACGACAGGCATCTGAGAATGGCTCAATTTGAAAAAGGGGGATTTTTGCATCAAAAATATCATAATTTAGAATAGGATATTTCAGTTATAGAATAGGTCCTCTTTCTTTCTGTCTTTGAGATTCAGTCTTTCCGAAAATCCAGCGTCAATTTGTGCCTTGTTTGTTAACAAATCCACGGTAAAATAAATTAAACAAAGGACCACGTTCTTATTGACGCGGTCTGGATCGTCATTAAAAATAGAGGTAATACACTCTTTTCTAACATTAGGATCAGAAGGAAGGCAATGCTAAAACTGTTTACAACTTGGCACCTTCTTATTTTTGGCGCGATCTTTATCATTTGGTATCTGCGTAGACCTGCATTTGCCTCTCTTATTATTTACGAGAAACGTTTGAGTTCTAAAACTTATATGTTATTAAATGTTATTTAGTGTTATTAAAGTGCAATAACCTCTGATATGTCAAAAGATCAATTCACACACTGCACTGACAGATGCTGACAAATGACAGCACTTTCGTCAGGTTTTGTAGGATCAGTGTGTTTCCCCCGTAACTGTCTATTGCTATTGGTCTGCGCTTATTTTCAACGACTGAACATGTTGAACTGGCGTTTGTGGGGTCAAGAAGTGACGTGCTGTAATCTGCTAACCATCGATGTTGGTCTGCGGTGTGAATTGGCCTTATGTAACTGAAATCTAGCGAAAAGCACTTTTTTTGGTATGTGTTGCAGAATGATCTAAGCAATTGAGAAATTAAACATTTCTGAACAACCGCAGATTCTCGAGTTACATGTGACCCTGAGGCAGGAAAAGCTTCAGCTCTAACTGTTCACTAATTTTCATTTTTCACAATTCCTTATTATTCCAGTGGCTATGGTCCTGAAAATTAACCTCCATCATTAATAAAAGTCGAAAGGAAAAACCCAGCATACACAATTTGGTTTTTCTGACCACTACATAGCTTTTGCAGTGCTTGTGAAGGTTAATATCTCCATAGCAAACCTCATGATCGAGTACCATATGAGGGGTTCTTCCAAGGGCTCGCGAGCCAGCAGTGGACAGCACTGTGTTCCGTTGCTTGTTCCAAAGTTCCACGTCTTTTCCCAGAATCCTCAGTCCCTGCCAGGCCGTATATTGTGCTGTCATCTGTTGCACGCTAATGAAAAGTCATGGGAGACAGCGGTTGTGCATGTGTATGTACTTCTACTTTTTAAATGCATAATTTATATGCTGTGTGTTAGTGGACGTTGCACGCCGTGGATAAAGTCATACGCAGACTGCTAATGTGCCGGCATATAGTATGTCTCACTCATATCTCCAGCATTACAGTAAAACATACTGTGGGTTAGATTCCTCGGCTCTTAAACCGACAGGATTGTGCGGTTTGAATATTTACTTTTGACCGTGCATTGTGGGGGATCATATATACAGTAAAAACCAGCTTATCCTTGTTCAGTAACTCAACAAACGACCAATAAAAACACACTGTTGTCCAAAGCAGAGATTTTTAAAATCAAAATCTTCTTGGTGTCTACTGATATTGGACATATTTTTCCTAAAGGGTCGCACAATATTTATTTTAAATGCACACAATTCATATTGAGGTTAATTCTTTTCCTTCCATGTCAAACATCCACTTTTCACCTAGACATCTGTTATATTGCCTGTTTGTTGTTCTATAGGTTTTGAGGCCAGTTCTCAAAATCCAAGCCAGGAAATCTGAAATGAAGTCTTTAAGGACAAATGTATTGCGGAATAGTTCTTTGATATGGTTTTGAAGTGTTTTCAAGGCTGAAACTGTCAGCTATTAATGGAAGTTTGCTTACAAGGAGCACCTTGAGCCAAAGGAAATGTTGCCTGAGGCAACAGCCCCCCACAGTTTATTACCCCACTGATACAAATGTAAAGGGCTGTATTAAATTCATATTGTCTTATTTAACTGACAGCTAGGTTACAGGAGTGGCAGTCAAGCCAAACATTTCTTTATAAGACTACTGATCATTTGAATGGTCATCTTCCAATTTAAGATCACTCAAGTAATATGATATAAGCACTAAGCCACAGGTAATCACAGGCCTGGTAATATTCAGTTTGACAGAACATTTGAGAGTATTAAAGGGATAGTTCACCTAAAAATGAAAATTCTGTCATTAATTCCTCACTCTCATTTTGTTCCAAACCAGGAAGACCTTTGTTCATCTTCGGAACACAAATTAAGTTATTTTTGATGAAATCCGAGAGCTTTCTGACCCTGCATAGACAGCAGCACAACTGACACTTTCAAGGCCCACAAAGGTAGTAAGGACATTGTTAAAATAGTCCATGTGACATCTGGGGTTCAGCCTTAATTTTAGGAAGCTATGAGAATACTTTTCGTGTACAAAGAAAATAAACATGAACATTTTTTCAGTCTTCGACACGTTATCTGTCACAATAATTCTAATGTTTTTATAATCATTCTGATTATGTCAGAAAAAGTCCACATCGCAACTATAATGATAACGAGGCAGAATGAACCACTTTCAGAATGTTTTTTTTTTTTTTTTTTTTTTTAGAACATGAATGGCAGATACATTGACAGCCAATTGGAATACACCCAACTTTAGAGTTTGTGCATATGAGGCTGCAGACAACAAAACTGCAGGGCATACTAATAGCAAACAGAATGTTATCTAAAATAGGTATTGTTATTGTCATCTTTATTGTCACAATATGTAATGTAAGTCTCAGGTGTCCCCAGAATGTGTCTGTGTAGTTTCAGCTCAAAATACCCCATCGATCATTTATTATATCATTTTGAAAATACCTATTGAGTGGAAGCAGAAGCTGTTTTCGTGCATGCCTCTTAAAATGCAAATGAGCTGCTGCCTCCCGCCCCTTTTCCAGAATAGCGCTGTGCCTTTACAGCTCGTACCTCAGATATTCTGCTAAAAAACATCTGTTTGGATTAGATTATCATGTCTGTCATGCTGAAATCACGCATTTTAAACTATATTAGTTAAACTTTTGATACGGTTAAACTTCTGATATGGTCTGATGCGGTTTTCTGAACGTACATATCCGAAGCGAACACACAGAAAGTGGCTGTCACACATTAAACTTCTCTTTCATGTCTTATTGCATTTAAACCTTTAAATACACACAAGGGTATATTAAAAACACACAAGTTACAAAAACAGACGGTAATATACAATAAATAAATCAATAAATCCACAGCTCTTTTGTCTCCTGAGGCTAGGACTCTAAATGTGCTCGTCTGTGCAGCCAACAAGAGAACAGTTAGCATGAACTCGAACTTTTGCCATGGCGTTAGAGCTGGTACACTTTTGTCACTTGCGAAAACAAAATAACGGCGCCATAGGTGGAAACGTGGAGAAATCTGACACGTAGAAAAAAGCTTACCAAAACAAAGTTAATGGTTTGTGCTTTGTTTTTGTTTTTTTCTGGGTTGGTAGAAGCACCAGGGAATTTATTATAGCACTTAAAAACTTAAAAAGTCAAATTTTCATGAAATGTCACCTTTAAATAGCATATATTTTAGAGACATGATTGTTAGTTAATTAGCCTGTTTTTGCTCCACCAATGCAAGTAGTATAAAATGTCAAATTTGTCTGTCACATGACAAATAATCAAAAGATTCTGGACTCGGGGGATGAACGAATCGTTTGCGATGAGACTTGCACTTTAATTTGATGAGTTGATTTACTGTGGGGAACGCGCCACTATTTTTGAAAATAGGCTCATTTTCCAACTCCCCTGGAGTTAAACAGTTGAGTTTTACCGTTTTTGAATCCATTCAGCCGATCTCCGGGTCTGGTGGTAGCACTTTTTTCCACAGCTTGGCATGGATCATTGAATCTGATTAGACCGACACCATCTCGCTCAAAAATGACCAAAGAGTTTCAAAATTTTCCTATTTAAAACTTGACTCTTCTGTAGTTACATTGTGTACTAAGACCGACGGAAAATGAAAAGTAGGAACTATACTCTCATTCCGACGTAATAATCAAGGAACTTTCCTGCCGCAGCACCTGAAAATAGGCTAACTTTTGTCAACATAACCAACATGACCACCTGCTTGCACAGGGAGAATATTTTCAGGTGCTGCGTAATATCATTGCGCCTGCTGCACCCATGGTGAAGAGTCAAGTTTTAAATAGGAAAAATATTGAAACTCTTTGCTCATTTTTGAGCGAAATGCTAACGGTCTAATCCCATTCAATTATCTATGGTAAGCTATGCTAAAAGTGCTCTTACCAGACCCTGAGATCTTTTAATGTTCCACTGCTCATAGAGCATTGTGCAGTATGTAATAACCAGCTAGTGGCTGAAATGGGTACTGCAATTCCTTCCCTGAATCTGTCCGAAATGCACATTTCAGAGTAGAATTACTGGCTACAGCATTATTTTTCAGAGAAACAGCTATGTATACAAAACATGCTTTTCAAATATCTACAAACATATTATGTTATTTTTGGGCTTAAGAAGAGTCAAAAACTTACATACAGCACCTTTAAAAGCACAATATGTAATTTTTACGGCTAGAGGGTGCATATTCAAAACAAACAACGAAACAAAGGCGTAGTTTGATGATGCCGGGATTGAGCGTGGAATTATGGGAGTTGTCAACTTCATTCCCACAGCCGATGCAAGCCGATTGCAATCATAGCCGACTGCTATGAAGCAGGGTAGGGCTGAAAGTCATGAAATAGTTACTATAGCTACTCTGTGCATTCGTCACCTGTCTACTAAAATGCATAACATATTAAAGTGTGTTTGGTGTTTCCAACATTCTTGGAAACATTTGTGATCATGTAAGTACACGTCAAGAAAATATATAACATTGTTCTAGTGGTTTTTGGATATTTTCATCAAAAAATCTTACATATTGTGCCCTTAATACTGGAAAAAAAAAAAATGATTGTGGCAACAAATTAGGAATTTTAACTACTAATTGTACTAATTTGTTTTAGTTCAGTTAAACCAAGACCACAACTGAACTAATTAAAAAAAAACTGTGGAAACAAATTCCTAAATGAAAGTCATGTTGATTGTTTGTGGATAATTGTGATGTTTTTATCAGCTGTTTAAACTCTCATTCTAACAGCACCAATTCACTGCAGAAGATCCACTGGTAAGAATGCTAAATTCCTCCAGCGAAATAAAAAAAAGAGATGCCACTTCTTTCAGACTGCAGCTTTGCTTTATGGTTCAGTACAGGTGGCAGACAGCTCTAAACACACACATACACCCCATTAGCTTTTCATTAAGGAGTCGCACTTGTGTTCCACATGCTGAAGATCCTCCTGTGTCATCTGGGCTAGCAAGGCCTCCCAAGGCTCATTTTCCCAGATAATACCAAATACTCAAGCTGTCTGTTGGTAACTCAAGAATGAAACAATCAGTGCAATTATGTTGTTTTGAGTCATATCATTGGGGAACGAAGAATGTGAGCCATGCTTTGGAAAGTGTGTGTGTCTTCAACAGCATGTTGAGTACACATGTTTAGTCAAGGAGGGAGAAGAACTGTGAGCACATGTAAATGTGTGGAAAACAAAAATCCCTCATGAAGAAGTAATTATAAGATGGATGTATAAATAGATTAATGACATCATTGAAACTGAATCGAAGAGTGATTTGGTTTGATTTACTACAGCTGTTGATACTCCGACAGTAAAAACATGACATGCAACTTAGTAGGAAAAATTTGCTTTTGATTTCCCCACACCATTGAACAGTACTTTTTTCTTCTAAAGCCCTACAAATGGTTACCTACAAGTTTTGTATTTTAAAGCGAACTGGTTCTAAGAAAGAATAATTTGCTTTTTGGGCTAAAAGAATTTCTTTATATGAAATTCAAACTGTATGACAATTAGAGATCTACATCCCAGATAGCACATGTATGTCTGTTAAAGATCTCTTGATCTGTAAAGCATCTGCTGTGTACAAACGTCTACATTTTAAATATTAAACATCTTAAAGACATCTAATAGACGTCTATTTGACATCTGACAAGAAACGTCAACAAACGTATTGCAGATGAGCAAACTACATCTTGCAGATGTCTTGAGATGTAAATGCAGATGTAAATGTAGGCGTCAAATAGACGTCTCCGAGATGCTATCAGGGATGTAACACTAATACACACTTCATACACATCACACAATGCTGATGTTGTTAACGTTAACATTTTGAGAACAAAGTATAACAGTAATAATAATTTGCATGGTTAGATGTGATATGAGGTAACTGATCGTTAGACTTAATCACCATTGTAGCGCAATTTATTGTAATGCTTTTTTCCTCAGCTGGTCAGAACAAACGTTTTAGACTTGTTACTTACATGTTCAGATGACAATATCCAGTGAAAATTCTTATTTGGTCACATATTCCAATCTGTGATTCCTACGTACAGTATCCCCACCGGTGCGGTGACTGACAGCCACACATAAATTCAAAACATTAAATTAATCCGCGCTGGAGCTGTGCTGGTGCACAACCCACGAAAGGAAGATAATTCCGCAAATAGCTGCAAATGCAGGTTTTCAAACAGAGATGGTGACAAAGAGGCTAAATTTACGGGCTGCAGATTTATACTTGGATTATACTAGAAAAAAAGCATATTTGGTAGATATTGTATATAATTCTAAGTATACTTGGCTAGAAGTTGTGTAGTATAAAGTGAGCAGTTTTGCATAGAGTATAGCTAGTATATAGTATATAGCTAGTAAACTAACAGACTTAGGCAGCGTTTACACTATTGCGTTTTCATTTGAAAAAAAAACACCATAACTTTTGCTATGGTTATGCCTGTCGTTTATGTTAAAACAGAGACTTTTGAAAACACTGCAGACCCCGTTTTAGTTTGAAAACTCTGGGGTTGCGTTTCAGGCCCTGTTCACACCAGTGCGTTTTCGTTTTAAAATGAAAACAATCCTCGTCTACACGAGCATTTTCACTGCATTTCAGAAACGATATCCGTCTACACAACCGAGAACGCATGTCACATGACCATTCATGCAGGTACAACCATAGATATGTATAGATAGATTCCCTGTTATTTAGATGGGTCTATGTGCTTGGAGCGGTCAAATGATGAATCTACCTATACATATCTATGGGCACAACAATGAGCAAGATGTTATTGTTTACACGGTCATCAAGGATACGCAGAGAGAACGTAGGCAAAGACTATAGAATACCCAAGACTTGACACTCGTATAGTTTTGAATGGGGAAAGATGCAAAGCTCATTATGGCCACGAAGCCCCGCCTTCTCAATGAAAGAGCCAATCGTTGATTAGTAAAGTCAGCGCCTCACTGCAGCTGCCGTTAGAAGAAGTTAGAGTTCTGAGACGTGCACTCAGTACTGCACATGCGCACTGGCTGAAAAAGCCTGAAAAATATGCTTTTTTATCATTATTGGAGCATAAGGAACTATATTTATGACGCAGTTCTTGTCAGATTTCATTGGTGATTTCATATATGAAATTTAATTTACGCTTGGTGAACAGTTTTGGAGAATTTGATGTTTCCCCATTCAAAGAGACAGCCGCGCTTGCATGCCCGAGAGGCGTTTCAAAGATGGTCGCCGAGTGAAATTACTTGCCTTAAAGGGACTTTGACGTAGGCAGCCACGCCATTGTTTTCAAAAGTCCCCCCCTTCAAAATTTTTCAAACTAAAACGGGGTCTGCAGCGTTTGCAAAAGTCTTCATTTTCAAGGGTCGAAACGCCGGGGTGGTGTAAGGCCTAACCGTAGCAAAAGTTATGCATTTTAAATGAAAACGCACTAGTGTAAACGCAGCCTCAATGTAAAGGGGCCAAAACGGAGACTTTTGAAAACGATGGCGTTGCTGCCCACATTCGATCTGTGTATCCTTGACGACCGTGTAAACAATAACATCATGCTCATTGTTGTACTCATAGATTTCTGCAGGTAGATGCATCATTCGACCGCTCCAAGCACGTAGACGCGTCCGCATAGGGCATCTACCTAGCGTTATACATATCTATGGTTGTAAAGATTGTATATGGTTGTATGTCGTGTGACATGCGTTTTCATTTGTGTATTGTAGACGGAGATCGTTTCTGATACGCAGAGAAAACGCTAGTGTAGAGGATCGTTTTCGTTTTAAACACTGTTTTAAAATGAAAATGCACTAGTGTAAACAGGGCCTTAGTTAAGTTCACTTATAGTACAGTTATATAGTTGCAATAACTTGCGTACTTACACTTCAGGTACACTTAAAAGTATACTTTTCTAAATATAAAAAAAAAAGTGGGCCAATTCAGTCCTAAGAAGTATTAAAATAGTACACCTACTCCATACTTGGGAAAATATACTTCAACTTCAGTTTACTTGAGTACTCTTCTTTTTCTTAAGGGAATACTTGTTTAATACAAACACCAACTTCACATATCTACACTATCCATGTCCGATTTTGGTTTTGTCTGGAGTCTGTGCACTTATTTTTCCCAATGGAAATCATTTCTGCCATTTCCCAATAGCTTTGGCTGGAGAATCGGTTCCCGTCCCATTGCTGTTAAAAAACTCTGACAACCAGAAAAGTGCAAAAGAGGCTTCAAGTTCGTCTCTTGAGTTTATATCAGCAGTACAATCTGTGGACAGCTGTACAATAGAGCCTTAACAGAGACAGTGACTTATGAAACAGCCATCTGACTCCCTGCTGTGAGTGTTTAACTCTTTCACAGCTAAACTAGATAAAAAGCCAAACTCTTAGGAGGATGAAAGCCCACGAGCGCACTCAGAAACGCTTTTTCACACGCAGCCTGAGGTGAAGGATTCCATCGATCTTAACGCTTCGTGTTTAGAGGTCTGTCGGGTAACTTGAGGAATGCTGCTCTGGTTGCTCCAGCACAGTTTTTTGACATTTCCCCATTGTGGCGGCCTCTGCTCGCATCCAAGGCCTTGTCGTCGTTTCAGGAATCTGGAAAACACTGTAGGAGGAATGAGAGGAATTTTGCGCTTCTCTCAGTCCCTGTTTTCCTCTCTTCACTCTGGGTTGTCCTCATGGCCGGGGCCCTTAAGATTTTCTTTTGTTTTTTTGAATGGTGACCAACAATAACAACATCCCATAAACAATGGAGTTGGTTGAGTTGATGGGGGGTTGGGGGGTGAAGTGTTATTGCGTTTGGCAGCTGCTGCGCTGGCAGGCTCTCGGCTGAGGGTTAGCAATGTGCTCTTTGTGGTAGTGAGGAGATATTATGTCAGTTCTTGGATATGCGGCAGGTCTCGCGGGACAGAGGACTCTGCATCCTCTAGTAAACCCCCTCTCTGTTCCTTTCTCACACGCATTCATTTTAACAGGCACAATGTCATTGGAAAAGCACCTCAAATAACTTTAGTTCACAGTTAGTCTGTTCATGCACATATGGTTAACAGAAAACTAATACAAAGCTAAGTTTATACATTTTCCTAGTGTACTTAATATTTGGTTAGCTTGCACAATACACTCTTAAATTTTTAAGAACCATTTTATTTATTAGTGAAGAACAATTTAATCTAAAGATGCTTGGTTGGTTGGTGTTTTAACACCACACCAGCTTCTTTGGCTATGGGTGAGTAACAAGTTAAAAGAGGTCTACATATATTTCACAAGACAAAATAGTAGTTGAATTTATAAAAATGACCCTGTTTACATCCGCTTGATTCTTAATACTGTGTTGTTACCTGAATGATCTTGGTTTAGTGATAATTGTTCATGAGTCCCTTGTTTGTCCTGAACAGTTAAACTGCTTGCTGTTCCTCTGAAAAATCTTTTAGTTCCCACAAATTCTTTGGATTTTTGGCATTTTTATGTATTTGAACCCTTTCCATCAATGACTGTATGATGTTGAGATCCATCTTTACACACTGAGGACAACTGAGGGACTCATATACAACTATTACAGAAGGTTCAAATGCTCGCTGATGCCCCAGAAGGAAAAACAATGCATTAAGAACTAGGGGTGTAAACTTTTGAACAGAATGAAGATGTGTACATTTTTCTTATTTTGCCTAAATATCTTCTTTTTTCATTTAGTACTGCCATTTAGAAGCTACAGAAAATACTTACATGTTTCCCAGAAGACAAAATAAGTTACATTTACGCTCATCTTCAAAGTCAAAATGTTTTCACCCCCCGGTGCTTAATACATTGTGTTTCCTTTTGAAGCATCACTGAGTGTTTGAACCTTCTGTAATAGTTGCATATGAGTCCCTCAGATACTCATGAACAATTATCACTAAACAAAACCAAACAAAAACTGTGGATCATTCAGGTAACAACACAGTACTAAGAATCTTTTGAACAGGGTTGTTTTTATAAATTTAATATAAATCTATTTTCTCTTGTGGACTATGTGTAAACGTCTTGTATGTGAAATATCTTATTCAGGTCAGTACTAAATAAAAAATAACATGCATTTTGTATGATCCCTCTTATTTTGGTAAAATATTTACCGTTTTGCAGATTCTGCAAAGTGTATGTAAACTTTTGACCTCAACTGTATATAAATTCTTATAAAACATATATAAATCTGTTTTTTATGAAAATTTCTAGAAGTGTTTGCTGAGTAATATCATTTCCTAGGAGAACTTAATAGAGAAAGTAATAGTTCAACTAAAAATGAAAATTCTGTCATTAATTACTCACCCTCATGTTGTACCAAACCCGTAAGACCTTTGTTTATCTTCAGAACACAAACTGAGACATTTTCAATTAAATCTGAGAGCTTTATAACCCTACATAACGTTAATCAGCAATCTAATTAGCACATTCAAACTTCAAAAAGGTAATACATACATCAATAAAATGGTCCATGTGACATCAGTTGTTCAACCGTAAATTTACAAAGCTACAAGAATAGTTTCTGTGCACAAAGAAGATTAAATAATGACTTTAATCAACAATTTCTTCTCTTCTGCGTCAGTCTTTAGCGTGTGTTCACGAAAGTAACACGCCATTGTGGTACTCAAGCCGTTATTTTTGTTTTCTTTGCGCACAAAAAGTATTCTTGTACCTTCATAAAATTACGCCTGAACCACTAATGACACATGGACTATTTTAACGATGTCCTTACTAACTTTCTGGCCTTTAAATGTGGTTATTACATTGCTGTCTATGCAGGGTCAGAGAGCTCTCAGATTTCATCAGAAATATCTTAATTTGTCTTCTTAAGATGAACAAAGGTCTTTTGGGTTAGGAACGACATGAGAGTAATTAATGACATTATTGGGTGAACTATCCCTTTAATTCAGCTCAGTTTAATAAAATATGTTTTTACTAATGACCTAAAGAAACCTTTTCCACAATAAAGAACCTTTTATGCAGTGGAAAGGTTCTATTAAACGTTCTTCATAGACCCCTAGATGCCAATAAAGAACCGTTATATTTAATTCTCTCTCTCGATATATATATATATATGCCTGTACAATGCATATATTGTTAAGTATATTGTAAAGCTCAGCTTGATATCATTGTGTCATACTTAATCTTGTGTTTAGCCTGTGCAACATTGTTGAAGATCTTGTCCTTTGGACCCTCACACACAAAGCGGTTCAGTAAAAAGGGGCAGGGCCTTGGGTCTCTCCGATGCACAGGTGCTGGCCCAGTGTTGTTGCCATGACAACAGGTCTTGGTTGGCACAGGGTCCTGGCCGAGGTGTGTGCTCTCAAGTTACAGATTTTGCAACTTTTGAGGGCCAAAAGACTCCTCCAACTCTCGGCGCCAAAATAACACAAGAAATCTAATCAGGAAAAAGGGCAACAAAAATATTACAAAAGCACAGTTGAGTGGAAATGATGTTATTATAGAGTGAAAATATATTAACACAAAGGTCTCTAGTGTGAAAATAATGCTGATAGACAACAAAGCTCTAGTGTCAGATTTGAGGTTTTCAGTAGAGGTTTCTGACTTGTGTAAGCAATTTGATTGTAAATATACAGCATGATGAACTACGCAAAGTTAAGATCCTGCTTTAGTATTCATGAAAGGTTTGACTTGTTAACAGGATGTAGTAATGTACAACATGAAGTGACTGCCATCTAGTGGTCATATTTGTAAAACAAACAGGCAGGTTGAGGAACATTGTTTTTATTCAGAATACAAATAGCAGAATAGTAATTTACTCCATTAATACACCAGCAATAAACACAACTATTCAAAGTGATTCATGAACATAATATTTTTAAGTGCTGAGAAACAAAGCAACTTTTTTTTGTTATTCAGTCACATTCCCACATAAAATATGCACACTCAAAATATTCAAACATCCTTAAAGTCTCATCTGATGCATGGCAGCAACGAGTTAATGTGTTTGTCTCAAATACTCAATCCTCACACATCAATCCTCATGTTTATTTACTTAATTTTCGTCCACACACTGGAATCATGATTTTGGCTTGAAGGGATCAGACCAGATCTTCACACCTATTTCAAATAAGACACACAAATGACAATCATGTAAAAAAAAAAAACATAATGTCTGTTAAATAGCTTTCACTTGAGCCCAATGCAAATAAACTGCAAAACACAGAACATATAATCCTGCCATTTAATGATCCTGTAAATCACGTGTGATGTGAGGTGTCACATGTATGTTTACAGTATGTTTACAGTCCTAACAATGCAAACGTATCACACTGGACAGATGATATAAAGAGTGAACACGACTTACCAACCGGCTGCACATCTGCTTGATTGATTCCGGCTCGATTTACCTTCTGGATCTGCTCTATAATTACATTGACACAAATTCAGACAGCATAAAGACAAGTACTGGGGAAAATGCTGACACTTTTTAGGGTAAATCTCACAAAAACAACCTTCCTCCACTTTATTATTATTATCATCATTATTTTAATATATATATTTTTTTGTTTACTTAAGAATCTTAGTGGTGTTCTGTTTTATTTTAGTATAACTAAAAAAAGGTAACTATATTTTTAAAACTAAAAATATATATATATATATAAATTTTATGTATATATATATATATATATATATATATATATATATATATATATATATATATATATATATATATATATATATATATATATATATATATATATATATATATATATATACACACACACATATATATATACATACATATATATACATATACACATATACATATATATAACTTATAAAAATTTAGTATAACTAAAATATTATATATATATATATTCTTTTTTTTCAATTTACGTTTATTACTTTTATTTATTATTATTTTATTTATTAATTTTAGTACTTTAATGAAATTAGAAATGTTGCTTAGGCAGGTAGCTGAAATTACATACATTTTTTACAAATTATTTATTTTGCATGTTTTTAGTTTTAGTAGATGATAATAACCCTGGTGGTTAATTTATTAAATGATTTTTAGTGCTGTTTATTTTTCTCATTATAATATTATTAGAATACAAAATGCAATATAATTAAACTTGATTTATGCCACTTTAGTTAACAACACAGCAGAAATTAATTAATTAATAATTTCCATTAGGGGCAATATTTGCCCCCAGAAATTGATTTCCAGGGGCATTTTTTATATTCGTGAGGGCAATTTTTATAATCACCTTAATATTATAATCACCATGCTATGTTGTCTTTAATGTCAAAAACTTAAATTTACCCTATTACATTAATAGTCAATATTTTAATAGTCAATATTCAACGTTTTAATATCAAATCAATATTTTAAACTGTTGTCGATAACAATAGACTGTTTAAAATTGTATCTATATTATACATGAAAAAAAAAAACAGGAGCTCATAGGGATGCAATATTATGACAAAAAGGATTATTGTAGATTATATTATATTAATATGAAAACGTTTTTGTTTTGTGTGGCACATCACATTCTGGTTTCACAGACAAAAAACATGTCGGTCTATGACCTTATTCTAGTCTAGAGTACGTTATGCAAAAACTGTTATAATCACTGAAGCTACAATTTTTTTAATCTTTTATTTTACATCGTATCTGCACTGTTGTTTATGATGAGGAAATTCGCGAGCGTTTCCAGCACTGACTAATCTAAGCGCCTCTGATTGGCCAATGCATTCCTAAATTCAACAGAAACGCGTTTGATTGGTTCTAAGGCTCAACGCTGCACAAAAAGCAATCTGATGCAGTGTGAGCGAATCTAAATATAATCTTGCGAATTGACACTTTTCATTCATATTCACATTTCATTTTAATCGCGACAGCCGTAATGCCCTAACTGTGGAGGAGCTTTTTTGCCCCTTTGTCTTTAATTTATGTGGCATTTTTGCCACACACCCTCTCTAATTTCCGACCCTGCAACAGTGTCGAATTGTTACTTTAGATTTTTTTTATTCCCAGTTGATCTCAGTGGTGTTTCTCATTAGAGTAGTTTTACTACAACATATTGCTCTAAATTGTATATATCCCCTTTTATTTAATATAGTATAGCAGTGTAACTGTAAGTTATATAAAATATTTAATAGCAGTATAGCAGTATGGTGATGCACAAATTCTTCACAATAATATAATAATATGTGTTTTAACTACTGAAACTGATTATAGGATTATTAGGTTACAAAATACAATATAACTGAACCTGAAGTTCACTAACAACACAAGAGCAGTGTCATAATGACCAGTGTCACTGCGTTGTGATAAAGACTTACTGTAGTCTTCAGTGTGAGTGAGCGGATGGAAAAATATAGGATAAAAGGCCACAGCAACAGCTGCAATGAAGCCTCCAAATATGAGCGTTATCCTTCTATTAGCAGACATGATTTTGATAGATTCACCTCATCCGAGGACAGAAAGCAACTCTTTCATGCTGTTCCGGGTTGAAGTTCATATATTAAAACAAGTTTAAAGTCTATCATTGTTTAACATTTGTTTTACATTGAAAGTGTATATTTAAAATTATTGTAATGTAAAAAAAATGAATGAATGTGATATTATGTTCTTATAATATAAGATAATATTGTGAGCTAACAGTATCCCAGTATAATATTTAATAGTAGGGCTTTTATTTTGTCGGGAGGTTTCCCGTCATGCTGTGTGTGTGTGTGTAGTGTTGCTGTGTCAGTGTGTGTAGGGATCGCTGTCTTTCATCAGTAATAATGTCGGACAGTAACTCATACAGACTGCGTTGCTCTCTCCCCGCACACGAGATGGATGTCAGGGGTCTCGCCGCTACCGCGTATCCAGACGGAGCGTTTGTGTCCGTGTCCAGAGACCGAACCGCACGGGTTTGGGTACCAAACCCAAGGTAACGTTACATCTCCAACAGCTTCCTCCTGCTGTTTTTTGAGACCTGGTTTACTTTTCGTTTCGTTGGTTACTAGGCTAAGTGGTTATAAGTTTTAAGAGTTAGTTAATGTATTGAAAGGGGTTGCCAGATCAAGCGAAATTTGGCAACTGATGAACATCATACCTGAAAGAAAACTGACCGGGTTTGGTTTCCTGACAGGGAGCGATCTATAAAAAGCCTATGAAACGTTAAAGGAATAGTTCACCCAAAATGAAAATGAAATCATACATTCACTTTCTTGTTGTTTCAAGTCCTTATAACTTATTTTTCTGTGAACACTACTGTAAAACAGCATTCACTTGGATCTTTCCATACACTGAATAGCGATCGAGTCATTCTGCCTAATCACTGCCTTTGTGTTCCACAGAAGAAAGTCATACACGCTGGCAGATTTGTCATTTTTGGGTGAACTGTCTCTTTAAATTTCACTAAGCGTTCTCCGAGATTAAATTCAGTTCAATTCAACTCTGTTGAATTTATTTTATTTAGTGAAGCTTTATTATTTAGTAGTGTACAGCACTGGCAAGTAAAAAAATGCCTACCTCAAATTTTTAAATAGGGTAAATAGGATAAATAATATAAACAACAACAAAAAATTACCAACATCTGTTTAACTCTCTTGTGTTTTTTTCTCCACAGTGAAAACCATGCCTTTACGGAGATGCACTGTATGAACGGCCACTCAAACTTTGTGTCTTGTGTGTGTATCATAACTCCTAATGAGACATATCCACGAGGACTCATCGCCACTGGAGGACATGACAACAACATCTGCGTGTTTTCACTAGACAGACCAGACCCTTTGTTCACCCTCGAAGGTCACAAAAACACAGGTACTATCCACTGCTAATGATGTAACTGCGAGCAGGTTGTCTTGAAATGCCACTGGAATGATTTCTTTAGCCATATCTGATGTTTTTGTGTGTCTGTGTGTGTGTGTTTACAGTCTGCACACTCTCAGCTGGCAAGTTTGGCACGATACTGAGTGGCTCATGGGACACTACAGCCAAAGTCTGGCTTGGTGAGAAATGCATGATGACCTTACAGGTAAAGTGGCATGGTTCTTGGTATCACCACAGTAGTATTGCGATTTGGCTTAGTATAATGTATCAAATCACAAAGGCTGTGATTTAATCAAATAAATGCGCTGTGTGGTTCAGAGTGAGGCATGCTACATGCTTTAACATGCTATAAGAACTTGAGGTTTTCAACAAATGTTATGCTCATTAAAAATAAAGAAATTAGTTTGCACTGTAAAATAAAATTATTCATTTATCACTTTTCTTAAAATATATATATATATATATATATATATTACAATGGAATATGACAATAATAATATTTTTGGTTTTTAAAATGCATTTATTATTATTATATTATATTATTGTTCTTTTTTCCAAAATTTGCAGCCTTACAAATTTCACAATTATATTTTTTACACTTTAGTTGAAGCCTTTATGTATAATAAAGTTAAAAAAAATATATATATATATATATATATATATTCATTATAAAGATATTCGTAATATATATTCTAATACATTAAATCTTCAATAACTAATTGTACCCCAACATAAAATGCATAATATTTGCAGATTCCTGAAATTGTAAAATTGATTGTTTTTTTATGTTTTAATGCAATTA
This sequence comes from Labeo rohita, assembly GCF_022985175.1. Lineage (NCBI taxonomy): Eukaryota > Metazoa > Chordata > Actinopteri > Cypriniformes > Cyprinidae > Labeo > Labeo rohita. The sequence continues at coordinate 15,449,698 of NC_066875.1, read as the reverse complement.
CACTACCAGTCAAATGTTGTTGAACAGGAAGATGTTTTTAATGTTTTTTTTAAGAAGTCTCTTCTGCCCACAATCCAACGTACAGCAAGAACAGTACAATTCTGAAATATTTTAACTATTTAAAATAACTGTTTTCTATTTGAATATATTTTAAAATGTAATTTATTTCTGTGATGTCAAAGCTGAATTTTTAGCATCATTACTCCGGTCACATGATTCTTCAGAAATCATTTTAATACTTTAAATAATTTTCTTTGATCAATAGAAAGTTCAGAAGAATGGCATTTATCTGAAATAGAAATCTTTTGTAAGATTATAAATGTCTTTATCATCACTTTTGATCAGTTGAATGCATCCTTGCTCAATAAAAAAGAAACTATACTGGCTCCAAGCTTTTGAATGGTATAGCATATAATGTTACAAAAGCTTTTTATTTCAGATAAATGCTGATCTTTGGATATTAAGCAAAGAATCAGCATATTAGAATGATTTCTGAAGGATCATGTGACAATGAAGATTGAAAATTTAGCTTTGATCACAGGAATAAATTACATTTCAAAATATATTCAAATAGAAAGCAGCTATTTTGAATAGTAAAAATATTTTCATAATATTACTGATTTTTCTGTTATTTGGATCACATAAATGCAGGCTTGGTGAGCAGAAGAGAATTCTTCAAAAAAACATTCAAAATCTTACTGTTCAAACACTTTTGACTGGTAGTGAATACATTATAAATGTGTAACAATCAAAAGAAAACTATTATAATGTATTATAACCTATTATGTATTTACGTAATTATAATTATTAATTACATAATATTACATATACATAAAGGCTTTATGCAAAGTGTTAATTATTCTGCAAATCATGCAGCCCTACTTCACAGCTTTTCTCAAATATTCTTTTTTTCTCCTCACACTATATCTTTAAGAGGGAGATCAGATATACTCCCATTGCCTGCAATCGATTTCAGTACAGTGTGAGTATGTGCTGACTGGTTTCTTGTTTAATTGCTGCTTCTCAGGGACACACCGCTGCTGTATGGGCCGTAGTCATTTTGCCAGAGCAGGGCTTAATGCTGTCTGGATCAGCTGACAAGACCATCAAGTTATGGAAGGCTGGTCGCTGTGAGAAGACTTACACTGGTACATGGGTGCAACTGATACCTCTAATGCTTTTAACAGTGAAACAATGTTTATTTGATGCTGAATATAGACCCTGTGGAGCTTGTTAAGTTTTAACAGATCTCCAGCAGGGGTCAGCATTAGTAAAGATTGTGGCAAGGGTCACATGCAGTTTTTGACTTCAGCTGTGTGAAATATTTATAGTGTGTCTGCTCTGCAGGTCATGAGGACTGTGTGCGAGGGCTCGCTGTGATAAACGAGGTGGAGTTTTTCTCCTGCAGTAATGACGCCAGCATTAGACGGTGGATGGTGACGGGTGAATGTGTGCAGATTTACTACGGTCACACTAACTATATCTACAGCCTTGCTGTCTTCCCTAACGGACAAGGTGCTTACTTTTAGTTTTGCAGTAGGTTTGATATGGTTTAGATATTTGTGCATAAAATCGTAATAATTTCCCATATTGTTGTCTTTTTTTCTGTCATAGACTTCGTAAGCACAGGAGAGGACAGGACACTGAGGGTCTGGAGGAAGGGCGAATGTTCCCAGACTATCCGTCTTCCTGCCCAGTCAGTATGGTGCTGCTGCATTCTACCTAATGGAGACATTGCTGTGGGAGCCAGGTACACTACTGTTTGTGTTTCGTAAATATCTGAACTACAGTGCCTTGCAAAAGTATTCATACCCCTTCATTTTCTTCACGTTTTATGTTGCTGCCTTATGTTAAACTGCTTTAAATTACTTTTTTCCCCATCAGTCCTATACTCTATTGACAAAGCAAAAACAGAATTGTCACAAATTCGTCAATTTATTAAAAATAAAATCCTGAAATAAGTACATTGCATAAGTATTCATACCCTTAACTCAGTACTTAGCTGAAGCACCTTTACAGCCTCAAGTCTTTTTGGGTATGATGTGACAAGCTTTGCACATCTGCATTTGGCAATTATCTGCCATTTTTCTCCTCACCTCTTCACCCCTCAAGCTCTGTCAGCTTGGATAGGGGCAGACACACATTTTTGGGATTCTCCAGAAATATTTGATTGGGTTCAAGCCCAGACTGTGGCTGGGCCACTCTTGCTGTGTGCTTAGGGTCATTGTTCTGTTGGAAGGTGAACCTTCTGCCCAGTCTGAGATTCTGAATGCTCTGGATTGGGTTTTCATTAAGCTTATCTCAATATTTTGGTGCATTGAGCTTTTCTTCTACTCTTGATGTGTCCGTCAGTGCCACAGAAAAAGCCCCACAACATGAGGCTGCTACCACCACACTTTACTCTTGGGATGGTACTCTGCAGGTGATGAGCAGTGCCTGGTTTCCTTCAAACATGATGCTTGGAATCGAGGTTCATCAGACCTCTCATCAGAGAATCTTGTTTCTCACAGTCTGAGAGCTCTTTAGGTGCTTTTTTTGCAAATGCTAAATGTGTTTTCATGTGTCTTCACTGAGGAGAGGATTGAGTCTTGCCACACCGCCATAAAGCTCAGATCAGTGGAGTGTTGCAGATGTTTGTCTTTCTGTAGGTTTCTCCTATCTCCACATATGATCATGGAGCTTAAGTAGATAATCTCCTTGATGGAGAAGGGCGTCACCACTCTAACCAAAGCCCTTCTCCATCAATTGCTCAGTTTGGTCAGGAGCCCAGTTCTAGGAAGAGTCATGGTTGTTTCAAACTTTTTCCATTAAGGGTAACAGAGACTACATGCTTCTGTGAACCTTCAATGCAGCAGATTTTTTTTCTAAATCCTTCCACGGATCTGTGCCTTGCAACAATCCGGTTTCTGAGCTGTACAGACAGTTCTTTTGAACTTAGGGCTTGGTTTTTGCTCTGATATGCATTTTTAGCTGTTAGACCTTTTATTGAAAGGTGTGTGCTATTCCACACCCATTATATACTCATATATACCCATTATACCCATTCAATTGAATTTGCCACATGTTAACTTCACTCAAAGTGTAGTAACATCTGCAGGCAATATAAATGCTGCTAATGAGCTAAATTTCAACTGTCCCCGATAAGGGTTTGAATACTTATGCAATGAAATCATTTAAGTTTTTGTTTTTTAATAAATTTGCAGAGATGTTAAAAACCTGTTTTTTGCTTTGCCTGTGCGGTGTATGGAGTGTAGACTGATGTGGGGGAAAAGTAATTTAAAGTAGTTTAACATGAGGCAGCAATATAACAAAACATGGAAAAATGAAGGGGTATGAATATTTTCACAAGGCACTGTATTTGTAGTTTATTATTCTGCATGAGGCTGACCAGGTCACGTTTCTTTGAAGCGATGGTGTTATCCGCGTTTTCACCGAGAGTGAAGAGCGTGTAGCAAGTGCTCAGGACCTGCAGGCTTTTGAGGATGAGCTCTCCAAAGCCATCATCGACCCCAAGACTGGAGACTTGGGTGACATCAAGATAGAGGACTTACCTGGCAGAGAGCACCTGAATGAACCAGGTAAGCAGATTAAAGTGTGGCTTGAACGCATATAGTATTAATTAATATTTTGAATTAGCTTTCATTTTTATATATTTATTTTATTTTGAAGTTTTATTTTAATTTTAGTTCAAGTTTTTGTGAATTTGTTTGTCACTTTTGTCATTTTTATTAGTTTTTGTTTTTCATTGCATATTGTTTGTTTATTTATTTTTAGTGTGCAGTTTTTTAAATTATTTTAATTTCAGTTTTAGTAAATTTAGTACTTTTTAGTTTGTTTCTAACTGAAGAGTTCAGATGCAAAAGCCTCTAAATCCATCTGACGTATTTCTTTAAAATGAGCATTTCTTTCTGGCTACTTTGTATAGGTTTCTATGCAAGTACTAGCACTTCTGTTTGGGCTGAGGCTGGAATTTAGAGAATTTGAAGTAAAAGTATTTGATGGACGTATAATATGTGTGTCAGGAGCATTCACTCAGTATCATTATCTCATTTTTGACTGAAGATGGCTTTTAGCTGGTTTTGCATCTGAACTCTTCCATTTCTGTTTTAAATCTAATACAGGTGCATCTCAATAAATTAGAATGTCGTGGAAAAGTTCATTTATTTCAGTAATTCAACTCAAATTGTAAAACTTGTGTATTAAATTCAGTGCACACAGACTGAAGTAGTTTAAGTCTTTGGTTCTTTTAATTGTGATGATTTTGGCTCACATTTAACAAAAACCCACCAATTCACTATCTCAACAAATTAGAATACTTCATAGGACCAATAAAAACATTTTTAGTGAATTGTTGGCCTTCTGGAAAGTATGTTAATTTACTGTATATGCACTCAATACTTGGTAGGGGCTCCTTTTGCTGCAATTACCGCCTCAATTCAGCGTGGCATGGAGGTGATCAGTCTGTGGCACTGCTGAGGTGGTATGGAAGCCCAGGTTCTTTGACAGTGGCCTTCAGCTCATCTGCATTTTTTGGTCTCTTGTTTCTCATTTTCCTCTTGACAATACCCCATAAATTCTGTATGGGGTTCAGGTCTGGTGAGTTTGCTGGCCAGTAAAGCACACCAACACCATGGTCATTTAACTAACTTTTGGTGCTTTTGGCAGTGTGGGCAGGTGCCAAATCGTGCTGGAAAATGAAATCAGCATCTTTAAAAAGCTGGTCAGCAGAAGGAAGCATGAAGTGCTCTAAAATTTCTTGGTAAACGGGTGCAGTGACTTTGGTTTTCAAAAAACACAGTGGACCAACACCAGCAGATGACATTGCACCCCAAATCATCACAGACTGTGGAAACTTAACACTGGACTTCAAGCAACTTGGGCTATGAGCTTCTCCACCCTTCCTCCAGACTCTAGGACCTTGGTTTCCAAATGAAATACAAAACTTGCTCTCATCTGAAAAGAGGACTTTGGACCACTGGGCAACAGTCCATTTCTTCTTCTCCTTAGCCCAGGTAAGACGCCTCTGATGCTGTCTGTAGTACAGGAGTGGCTTAACAAGAGGAGTACGACAACTGTAGCCATATTCCTTGGTGGTGGCTCTTGATGCCTTGACCCCAGCCTCAGTCCATTCCTTGTGAAGTTCACCCAAATTTTTGAATCGATTTTGCTTGACAAGCCTCTCAAGGCTGCGGTTCTCTCGATTGGTTGTGCATCTTTTTCTTCCACACTTTTTCCTTCCACTCAACTTTCTGTTAACATGCTTGGATACAGCACTCTGTGAACAGCCAGCTTCTTTGGCAATGAATGTTTGTGGCTTACCCTCCTTGTGAAGGGTGTCATTGATTGTCTTCTGGATAACTGTCAGATCAGCAGTCTTCCCCATGATTGTGTAGCCTAGTGAACCAAACTGAGAGACCATTTTGAAGGCTCAGGAAACCTTTGCAGGTGTTTTGAGTTCATTAGCTGATTGGCATGTCACCATATTCTAATTTGTTGAGATAGTGAATTGGTGGGTTTTTGTTAAATGTGAGCCAAAATCATCACAATTAAAAGTCTGTGTGCACTGAATTTATTTAATACATGAGTTGAATTGAGAATTTGAGTTGAATTACTGAAATAAATGAACTTTTCCACGACATTCTAATTTATTGAGATGCACCTGTATAATATAATACATAGGATGTAACCATTTTGCTCACTGTATTATTATTGTATATGTGTAGGGAATCGGGATGGCCAGACGCGGCTCATAAAGGAGGGTTCTAATGTTGAAGCGTATCAGTGGAGCGTGAGTGATGGACGCTGGATGAAAATCGGAGATGTAGTGGGCGGGTCTTCTCAGCAAAATTCAAAGCGAGTGATGTATGAGGGCAAGGTGAGATGAGTGGTGTTTATCTTGTAACGATCCAGTACATTTTGTGCACAGTATGTAAGTATGATATAGTCACAGTTTGCTGTCAACAGCAGTTTTTCTTCATAAATTGATTCAAGCAATGTATTTATAGTCAACACTTATGTTAGTCTGTTGTGTGAGAGCTGTTAAATGTCCAGTGTTGGTGCTGTCCAGAGGTTACTGTAGTTGCAATCATGTAACTCTTGTGATTTCCCTGCCTGAAGGAGTATGACTTCGTCTTCAGTATCGATGTGAATGAGGGAGGTCCTGGTTTGAAACTGCCTTACAATGTGACAGACGACCCCTGGCTGACAGCTCACAACTTCCTGCAGAAGAATGACCTGAGTCCCATGTTCTTAGATCAGGTGGCTAATTTCATCATCGAGAACACTAAAGGACACACCATAGGCCCAGCCACCGCCTCGGCCACAGACCCCTTCACAGGTATCTGGAATGATATGCTTTCACATATGCACACTTTGTTCAGCTGAAGGTAAAAACTGAATTGTGTGATTCATATCTCTCCCCTGTTTTCAGGTGCGGGACGGTACATTCCGGGTTCAGGAGGTGACAGCCAAGGATTTGGTGCTGATCCTTTTACAGGTAGGCCTTTTTGAATAGCATTTGTTATTTGCTAATATGAAATCAAAGTTATGAGAGATGTTCGTGTTTGTTTGGGCAGGGGCTGGTCGATATATACCAGGGTCAGGGTCTACAGGCACAGTGCCTTCAGGCGGAGCTGATCCATTTACTGGTAAAATATATAGAAATATGCAAATTCACAGCACCACATGGATCAGGTAAACTAATACACCTCTTAATTCTTTCCAGGTGGCAGTGCGTATTCCTCTCTTCCAAAAGCTACGACAAACATCTTCTTCCCCAATACGGATGGAGTTATGTTTGAACAGGCAAATACAACTCAGATCCTTGGTAAGTGACACTTCTACTTGACTTAAAGGAGCAGTTCACTTCCAGTACCATATTAATGGTACTATTACCATGGTAATAAGATTGTATTCTGTGAAGTATTATTGTTAAATGTTCCTTTATAGTTTTTTATTATTTTGAATAGATTGGAATGGGTTTTTTTTAATGTATTTTATGTTTTTATTTTTGTAGGTAAGCTTCGGGAGCTGAACAACACTGCTCCTGCGGACCATAAGTTGAGTGATGCAGCACTGGACTGTCTGGAGAAGTTGTTGCACTTAGTTGCAGACCTGAAGAGTCAGGAACAGCCCACGGCAGAACAGATCAGTGTTCTCTGGAGGTCTTGCCACTGGCCAGAAGGTAAGACTATTAAGTCTAATTAAGTCTACTAGTAAGTCTACTATTACTAAATAAACAATTCACTATACTAAGGCTTTAGCAAAGTATCACTGTGGGCAGGGGTGTGCGGTCCTGTTTCTGGAGGAGCATGTTCCTGCAGAGTTTAGTTACAACTCTAATTAAAAGATTAGTTCACTTCCAGAAAAATTGTAATTTCCTGATAATTTAACCACCCCCATGTTACCCAAGATGTTCATGTCTTTCTTCAGTCGAAAAGAAATTAAGGGTTTTAGGAAAACATTGCAGGATTTTTCTCCATATAGTGGAATATAATGGGTATCAACGGACTGAAGGTCCACATTACAGTTTTAATGCAGATTGAAAGGGCTCTACATGATCCCAGCTGATAAATAAGGGTCCTGTCTATTGAAATGATCGGTCATTTTCTAAAAAAAAATTACTCGTCTTGCACTAGCTTGACCGTTGGAAAGGTCAGACATGATGTAGGCGGAAGTAGCGACCCAGTGCTTGCAAAGCAAACATGCAAACGCCCTTCACAAAAAAAAAAAAGGTAAAACAACAATGTCAGACAATTGTGAAATTGGAGGAGAAAATGTGATGAAGTTTTTCACTATACCCTACCTTTTTGAACTGGAATACACAGACGAAGAACTAACCAAATGTGACCTTTCCATTGTGATTGGATGTGCCTGTGCATCACAGAGCTAGTGCAAGATGAGCATTTGTGGTTAAAAAGTATATACATTTCCCTGAAGTCCACTATATGGAGAAAAATCCTGGAATGTTTTCCTCAGAAACCTTAATTTCTTTTCGAAAGTGTTGCCTTGTAAAAGTGAACTGAACAAAGGAGAAATTGAAACGTAACAATGTAGTTCAATTCACAGTTGTTGTATTATTTATATACTATATTATACACTATATTATAGTTTTTATTAATATTTTGAATGAGCTTTTATTTTTTATATTTTCTTCCATTTTTAGTAATTTTGTTACATGCTTTTGGAATTTTTACAAATTTACAAACGAAGTAGGGTTGGGTATCGAAAATGAATTCCGATTCCAGAATCAGATACTTCAGGTCAGGAATCGGATACTTCTTGTGAAATTAAAATTTCGATTCCACATCGATTCCTATATACGGTTCTTTTTTCTTCCGTGCAGTGTACAACCTGGTCTGTTTTTTTTTTTTCTTCAGAATCGTAAGAGAACCATTTAAACTTTTGAACTTCCATTTAAAAAAAAAAAACCCAACCCAAATTATCCAGAATCACACAGCTCTATTTTGCAAACAGCTCTTAAGTGAATCTTGTTTTTATGTAGCCTGTTGATTTTTGTTCATGGTATTCAGCTGCAACTAAATGTTTAGCAAAAAAAAATAAATAAATAAAAAAATAAATATGCCAATATGTGTTATTCACATTGGAATCGAAAAGAATTGGAATCGATAAACAGAATCGGAATTGATAGTATTATAACAATACCCAACCCTAGTGCGACGGCACCTATTTTCAACATACCGAGTCTATGGCAACCAATAGAACCGCTGGTGGGAAAGTTGTGAAATTTGCCACACTGATAGAGGACAGTCCCATCATTAACCATAGCAAGTTTAGAGTCTCTAACTCAAGCTCTCTTTTCCAAAGTTTAAGTTATGTTTATGCTAATAACTTTTGAACTCTGAATCCTTTGGTCATGCCAAGTTGAATGAAATCCAAAATCGTAAGGTTTCTTTTTTTCCGCTATTTTTAATAGTTGGAAAAACCTACTTTTTCAAACTCGTCGTAGACGGTTTGTCTGATTTTCACCCAAATTGGATCAGATCATCTTCAGACCGTGCTGGCTAAAAGTTATGGAATTCAAGTTGATTTGTCAAACTGTTCTCGAATAATGCGCGAACGAATTCTACAAAAAGCACACAAAAATGGATGTGAGGCTATATCTCTGCAAAGTTTTGGCATATTAAGACCAAACTTGGTTTGTGTTATAACAAGCATGACCTGAGGCTACCTGCAGTGTTTTGCCGCAGTGCCACCTAGTGGTCAGAAGATATGAAAAATGGATATTTTTGCTTATAACTTCTGAATGGTCTGGCCAAAAATCACTTGTCAGCCATTTTGGACATCTGCCATTTTGAATTTTGTTGTAAAATGCTATATTTTACAACGGCATTGACATATTATGAAGCTCTGTATGTGTCTTCGGCGCCATGTCCTCACACTACTCAAAAAGTTTGAAGGCAGCGCCACCTTGTGGCCAAAAGTTATAATGAAACGTTGAAAAATGCTAATAACTTTTGTTAGCCCATTGTAATAAAACTGGTCTTGATATATTCCTTGGATCATGCCGAGAACATTGATGCCAATTATGCCGTAATTGAATGAACGTCCTGTTCATCATTTTGATTTATGAAGAAAACCTACTTTTTCAAACTCTTTCTAGACCGTTAGTTTAGTTTTTCACCAAATTTTAATCGGATGATCTTCAGACCATGCTGACAAAAAGTTATTGACTTGTGTCGATATATAAAACAGTTTTTGTTTTTTACTATTTAAAATAACTGTTTTCTATTTGAATATGTTTTAAAATGTTATTTAGTACTGCTGATCTTTGGATCTTTTTATTCATCAAAGAATCCTGAAAAAAATTACTCAGCTGTTTTAAATACTGATAATAATAATAAAACATGTTTCTTGAACAGCTAATCAGCATATAAGAATGATTTCTGAAGGATAATGTGACACTGAAGACTGGAGTAATGATGCCGAAAATTGAGCTTTGATCACAGGAATAAAAATATTTCAGAATTTTACTGTTTTTGCTGTACTTAGGCTTGGTGAGCAGAAGAGACTTCTTTAAAAAAAACATAAACATACTGTTCAAAAACATTTGACTGGTAGTGTATAATCTGTTACACTTGGACGTTCGTCACAGTACAGTCGAAAAGATCTGTCACTACTTCCAATCAATTAATCAGTCATGATTTCCGTCCTCAGACATTGTCTTCCCAGTGTTGGACATCCTGCGTTTGGCTGTGCGCCATCCTGAAGTCAACGCCCAGCTTTGTGGTGGGACTGAAGGTGCCAGTCTTTGCAACCATCTCCTGGGTCTCATGTCCCCCGAGGGCAGGCCCGCAAATCAGATGCTGGCGCTCCGCACTCTCTGCAACTGTTTCACTGGGTCTCACGGCCGCGCTCTACTCCTGGGTCAGCGTGACACAGTCCTGTCCCGGGCCGGAGACCTCCGCGTGGTCTCCAACAAGAACATCCACGTGGCGCTGGCTACCCTGGTGCTCAACTACGCTGGAAGGTTGTACGGTCAACCCACTGAGATCGAGGCGAAGGCACAGTGCTTATCAGTGGCCAGCACTGCCTTAGAGGTCGTACAGGACAGAGAGGCCGTCTTCAGGCTTCTGGTGGCCCTGGGGACTACAGTGGCCGGGGACAACACCGCAAAGGACCTTGCACGATCTTTGGGTGTCAACTCTCAGATTTCTAAATACGCCAGGGTCTCTGATCCGGCTAAAGTGGGCGAGTGCTGCCGACTAGTGCTTGATGAACTGCAGTGATCTTATGAAGGTGTCGGAGTGCAGCCAACTTCTCCTTCCATTACTACTCCTCCATGACAAAAACCTGTCTCTTTCAGATCTCTTAAACCTCAATCTCTATACCATTAGTTTGTATTTAAATTTTCACATTTTGATGCTGAATGGATCTGAATGAATGCATGATGTGAATAAACACTGATCATTAATTGAAATCTTTCCTAAAGCAAGGCTCGTGTTATTGAGGTCAGGGTTCGTACAATGTGCTTAAAGGTCCACTGAAGTGCTTTGAAACACACAGCGTTATTCTGTGCTGACATAATTTCAACTGAAACAGGAAGAGAGGACGTCAAGCAGTCCTGCACCCTTTTTTAAATAGCCAATAGAGTTTAGTTTATTTCAGAGGCATTGATCTTGGGAAAGCTACATTTGTCAGCATATTTTACATTTTAATTAACAATTTTAATTTCATAGGGACTTTAAAGTACTTGAATTTGACTTTTTGAAATTTAAGCGCTGGAAAATCTTTGATAATAGCAGTATTCATGAAGAAGTATTTGAAAAGTGCTTAAATTATTGAAAGGCAATGTATCTATCAAATAAGTGTTTAATTTTGTTAATAAGCACGTCTTTTCACGTAATTAAAAAACATACCTTTTTCGCTTATTTTAGTTAATGTCAGAAAAGAATCAAACTAAGCAAGTAGTAGTACTGACAGTAAACATGGCTGAAGATGTGAAAAAAATACTCATTTACGCTGGAACCGCTGCGATTGATTTAAACTTGTGACTTTGATCATTCATTTCAAGAGATTCAGTTAATTAGCAAAAACCACATCAAATTAAAAGAGCTACTCATTTTCAAATTTAGCCATTGCTTGTAATGATTTTAAAAATGCATGTAGTTATTGTAGAGCTTTTCGAAACTCTGAATCAGTTAAACCATTGCATCGCAAAATGATGCACTGTTTTGAACTGTATCGCAAATCATTTGATTCAGATCGGGCCTTCATATCGCATATTGCAAACTGTTTGATTTAGATCTGAACTTCAGAAAGTCCAAAAAGAAAATGTCAAACCAAGGCAGTACAGTTAAAAAAAAAAAAAAAATACGCAAATACAAATCCTTTAAGAAAATTAACCAGTTTTACTATAGTAAAAGTGTAGTATACTTTGTAATACTTTAGTAGTAATACTTTGCATGTGCTTCACTTTATTTTTGCCAATATATTTTTATTTATCTATTTCCTTTTTTTTTTAAATTTGAAATGGAAGACTGTTCGATAAGTGAGATCTCTTATTGAATACTTGAAATCAGTATCAGTGCTTGTCAAGTCCTTGAAAGTCCTGGAATTTCATTTTACAATATCTGTACGAACCCTGTGAGGTAGATTGGAGGTTCTCAACTTTTTGACTCAAACTCCCCCCATAGTTTCCCAACCACATTTAGACTAAAACATTTGTAGTGTTTCTGCTGTAAATATTACCAAACTCCTTGTTTTTAGACCTTTAAAACTACGAGTATTTATATATTGATTTACATATAATGAACAATTTATTTAGTGATTTCAGGACTCTCAAGAACTGAATGATTACCGTTCATCTTGATTTAGATTTATTTTTATTTATTTTTTAGCATTTTAATGCCTTTTTTTTGTTGTTGTTGTTTTGTTTTTTTTAGCATTTTAATGCTATATTTTCTCCAGCCCCATGGTTGAGAACCACAAATATAGAGATAATGGCCTTCATATCTCATTTTATTTTCATAATGTGACAGTTCTGAATTAAACTTAATATTGGACATTGAAAAGTCATCTTTTACAGCAGGTCAGAGGAGAAGATTTGTAAAATAAGACTGGTGACGTCAGCTGAAAGAACAAACTATTTAATTTTGATTGCGATTGATTCTTCATTCACATAAAACCAGAAAGGTGTATTAATAAAGAAAATTGGTTCAATTTTGATTCCAAGTTGACATTTCAGGTGAAGGAAATATATTAAGTTTAACTCTACTACCTATGGAAGCCCGTTTCCGCCACTGAATAAAAAACTAAAAAGATAATTGCTACTTTTTATCTCACAATTCTGACTTTTTTTCCTCATTTATATGTTGCAATTCTGACTTTTTTCTCAGAATTGTGAAATATAAACTCGCAGTTGTATGTTATAAAGTGAGAATTGCAAGATATAAACTCACAATTGTAATTTTTTTTTTTTTAGAATTCACAATTCAGACTTTTTTCTCGCAGTCTCGAGTTTATATCTCAATTCTGAGAAAAAAAGTCAGAATTGCGAGAGATAAACTCGCAATTGTGAGTAAAAAATCTGAATTGCAAGTTATAGAGTCTAGTTTTGAGGGGAAAAAAAGACTGATATGTTCTCAGAATTGCTAGCTTATATGTGACCCTGGACCACAAAACTAGTCTTAAGTCGCTGGGGTAAATTTGTAGTAATAGCTAAAAATACATTGTATGGGTCAAAATGATTGATTTTTTCTTTTATGGCAAAAAACATTAGGAAATTAAATAAAGATCATGTTCCATGAAGATATTTTGTAAAATTCCTACTGTAAATATATGAAAAATTAATTTTTGATTAGTAATATACATTGTTAGGAACTTTATTTGGACAACTTTAAAGGCAATTTTCTCAATATTTAGATTTTTTTTTTTTGCACCCTCAGATTCCAGGTTTTCAAATAGTTGTATCTCGAACAATTCTAATCTAATCTCTACAATTCTATTCTACAATTCTATTCTAATCTCAGTTTTGAAAAATTGACCCTTATGACTGATTTCGTGATCCAGGGTCACATATCACAATTGTAAGAAAAAAGTCAGAATTGTGAGTTTTTCAGAATCGCAATTCTAACTTTATTCTCGCAATTGCGAGTTTATATCAATTCTGAGAAAAAAAGTCATAATTGCAAGTTTGTATCAAACAATTCTGAGAAAAAAAAGAATTGCATGTTATAAAGTCACAATTGTGAGTTTGTCTCGCAGTTGTGACTTTATAACATGCAAGTTTCTATCAAAATTCTGAGAAAAAAGTCAGAATTGTGAGATATAAAGTATAGTTTTGAGGGGGAAAAAAGACAGTTTTCTCAGAAATGTGAGTTCATATCACAATTCTGACTTGATAAGTCGCAATTGTGTTATAAAGTCACAATTGTGAGATATAAACTTGCAATTCTGGGACTTCGTGTAACAGAATTTGTCTCGCAATTATGACATAACGCAATAGCAAGTTTATATCACAATTCTGAGAAAAAAGTAAGAATTGCGAGATATAAACTCGCAATTGTGAGTAAAAAGTCAGTTTTAAAGTGTAGTTTTGAGGGGAAAAAAGACTGATATGTTCTCAGAATTGCCAGCTTATATCACAATTGCAAGAAGAAAGTCAGAACTGTGAGTTTTTATCTCACAATTCTAACTTTATTCTCGCAATTGTGTTGATATCACAATTCTGAGGAAAAAAAGTCATAATTGCAAGTTCGTATCACACAATTCTGAGGAAAAAGTCATAACTGCGAGATAAAAAAGTCAGAATTGCGAGTTTGTGTCTACGATTCTGAGAAAAAAAGTCAGAATTGCGAGATGAAAATTCGTAATTGTGAGAAAAGTTGCAATTACCTTTTTTTAATTTCATGGCAGAAACTGGCTTCCATAACTACCAGTGATTGTTCCACATTTATCTCTAAAATATTAAGCATCTGTTTAAATATAAACACAGGTGAAATCCTACATGCCAACAATTGTTTAGCTTTCAAGTCTAACTGTCATATTCAGGTAATAAAACTATAATTTACTATGCCATTGCTAATAAAATACATTGAATGGTCACAACCCCAAACATTTCATGCCTTCACTATATTATTAGCAAGACACAAAGAAAATAAAAACTAAATAAATAATGCTAAAACCAGAGCTCAAATACATACGGCTACAGCATGGGCGGCTTTTGCCGTCCTCTTGCCTTTTAGACTATTTAGACTCCAAAAAGCTTGTCCATGTAAACAATTTCTGAAATAACACACTATCAGCTTTGTGCAAGTTAGAGCACTGTGCGTTGTTAGTCTGTTTTGGACCATAAAGAGTAGTAAACTGGCAGCTTTGTAACATGCTATACTTGAAGCATGAAGCAAGCCACCACATAGCACGTAATCTGGACTATCAAACTTATAATGTATTCAGACAGTTTTCAGATACATTATGGAATATGATTGACAGCATCAGGGTTTGGTACAGCTTTAGTGATCATGATTAACTTTAGGTCCCACAGAAGATGAAGGCTTGATTTCACTGATGATGGATCTTCACAGCTATTCAGTGTTAAAGCAATAGGGCAATAGCCTACGGAGTGCATTACCAATAGATGTCAAACCCTTGAAAAGGTGCTGCTAGCCTGCTCGTTTAACATATGAGTTGCTATAAATTGCAATACTTCAGTCTAAAAGTTTAACCTTTGAACTCTATGGTTTACATTTGCTGATGCAGATCTGCATCCAAGTCACATGTGGAAAAAATAAACCTTTTTATTCTACACCATACTAATAAACAAGCCTTCAAAAATGTTTAACAATGGATTCTACGCTGCGTTGGACATCTCATCAGTGAATTCAGCCATAATGTCATGAAGCCAAATGTCCCGTTCCTCTTGCGAAGTGTCCACCAAGTAGATAACCACCTTACGGTCCCAGGACTGTGACGCCTCATGCACCGATTCCAGCTGGGCTACCAGGGGCTTCTTCTCGACGTGGTTTCTGAACACAATGGCGGCCTCCTCAGACCACTGCCTGGGTTTTACACCTGGAAAGATCAGAAATACCTTCAGATCTACTGAACAGAATATAAAAACATACCTGAAATGAGCAAAATGAAAAGAATAGAAGTTCTGAGATCAGTTTGTTCTGAGTCATGGACTTTGACCAGCCTCTTTGGAGGCAGGAGTGATAGTCAAAACAGCACACAGTCTGTTATGTTCTCAGGGAAGTGATATAAATGTGGAAGAGTTATATTCAGGCAGCTCCCTCCAAAAGCAATTTCCATTCTCCTTTAGTGTTGTTGTTTTTTAGCTGAATTTTATCCAAACAGGTATTATTTTACTTGTTCAGAACAAAAATTATTTAAATACACTTTTTAAACTTCATTTATATACACTAATAAGGTCATTTTTGTATTTTAATGTTTTTTTTTTTTTTTTTTTTTTTTAATTGTAGACCACTTTGCTAAACTATGTTTTATGGAAGCCCGCTTCCGCCACTGAATTAAAAAAGCGTAATTACGACTGTTCATCTCACAATTCTGCCTTTTTTCTCGCAGTTTTGTTTACATCTCTTTTTATTCTCAGAACTGCATTATATAAACTCACAACTCTGACTTTTTTTCTCAGAATTTCGAGATTTAGACTTACAATTGCCAGTTATAATTGACATTTTTTCTCAGAATTGCATGATACAAACTTGGAATTCTGAGAAATAAATTCAGAATTGTGAGATTTAAACTTACATTTTGGACTTTTTTTTTCTCAGAATTGCAAGTTTTATCTTGCAATATTTGTATTTTTACTTTATTTCTCGCAATAGTGAGTTTATATATTCTGACTTCATAACTCACAATTTTGAGTTCATATCACGCAATTCTGAGAAAAAAGTCATAATTGTGAGTTTATATCTTGCAATTCTGACTTTATAACTCACAGTTCTGACTTTTTTCTCAGAATTGTGTGATATAAACTTGGAATTCTGATAAATAAAGTCAGAATTGTGAGATTTAAACTTTGACTTTTTTCCTGAGTTTTATCTTGCAATTCTGACTTCATAACACAAATTCTGAGAACATATCCGTCTTTTTACTTTACTTTATTTCTTGCAATTGTGAGTTTATATCACACAATTCTGAGAAAAAAAAGTCAGAATTGTGAGTTTATGTCTTGCAATTCCGACTTTATAACTCGCAGTTCTGACTTTCTTTCTCAGAATTGTGTGATATAAACTTGGAATTCTGAAAAATAAAGTCAGAATTCTAAGAAATAAAGTCAGAATTGTGAGATTTAAACTTACATTTCTGACTTTTTTTTCTCAGAACTGAGTTTAATCACAATTTTGAGAAAGAAAGTCAGAACTGTGAGTTAATAAAGTCAGAATTGCAAGAAATAAACTCACAATTCTGACTTTTTTTCTTGAACTTAAAAGTCTGAGAAACAAAGTCAGAATTCTGAGAAAAAGACTTTTTCTTAGAATTGCGAGTTTTATCTTGCAATTCTGACTTTATAGCACATGAATTCTGAGAACATTTAAACTTACATTTTTGACTTTTTTTCTCAGAATTGTGAGATTTAGACAATTGCGAGTTATAAAGTCAGAATTGCGAAATATAAATCTGAGAAATAAAGTCAGAATTGAGAGATTTAAACTCACATTTCTGACTTGTTACTCTCAGTTCTGAATTTATAACATGCAAACATGAGAACATATGTCTTTTTAACCCCTCAGGATTGGACTGCAAGTTTAACCCCCCCTTTTCACAGACAAGGCTTAAGCCTAGTCCCAGACTAAAATGTAAATCTGAGCTGTATCAACTGAAAGAAACTTGCAATGATTGATCTTTAAATATATCAGTGCCCTTGTTTTGTCTCAAGATGCACACCAGTAATGCTTTTTCTAAGGTATGTTCATTAAAATTGCTTTCCTAATTAAACTATGGCCTAATCCTGGTTTAGTCTAAGTCTGTGAAACCAGCTTTACATCTCACAATTCTGAGAAAAAAAGTCAGAATTGCTAGTTTTTATCTTTTAATTTTTACTTTATTTCTCGCAATTGTGAGTTTATATCTCGCTATTCTGACTTTATAACGCACAATTGTGTTTATATCATGCAATTCTGAGAAAAAAAAAGTCAGAAAGAAAGTCAGAATTGCGAGTTTGAATTAAACAATTCTGAAAAAATAGTCTGAGAAAAAAATGTAAACTCGCAACTGCAAAAAAAAAGGTCAGAATTGTAAGATTAAAAACTTATGATTACCTTACCTTGGAAGCATGGAAAACGGGTTTCCATGCTTCCATGTTTATTTCATGTTTATTCCTTGCTTAAAAGTTATTGTAAGAACATTCACAGGAACTGCATGCTATCATGGAACAAGTGTCTTCTGAAAGGACAGTGGATGGGTTTTTGAGAGCTAATGAACTACATATCTAAACCAGCCTTTTCAATAAATGAAAGAGCCTTTCTAAAAGGAAATGCAGTGTACCAGCCAGCTGAGCAGTGATGGCCTGGAAGGGGAGCTGGCAAAACTCCTGGGTGAGGGGCCGAAGCTGGGTGCAGTTCACCAGCTCATGTTTGCCATAGTCCAACTGAAACACTGACACCAGACCATTGGTCAGCACTCCCTTCACCAGTACACGGTACCAGCTGCAAAATGAAACAGATGATGAGTGGTCACATGGCCTCATTAAACACCTTTCAGTGACAAAACAGCTGTCTTATTTCCCAGGGTCAAATCATATTCCTGGAGGCCCACCTTCAGGTTAGAGTTTAGCTCTAGCCCCAACTATAAACTGGTCCTTAGTTGGTCATGAGCCGGTTTAAGCAACTAGTTCCTGCTCATGACCAGCTCATAACCAGCTTAGAACCAGCTGCCATGCTTCAAAACATACCTAAACAGCAAATACTGCCTTTTTTTATCGGAGAAGGTCTTCAGGATCATTAGAAACTTCCAGGCAGTTATTTTGGAGCTAAACTCCACAGAAACTCTGGCCCTTCAGGAACAGAATTGGACACCCCTGACCTAGACACATATACAAATGCTCACTTACTTGTTTTCCACCTTGGCAGCACAGACCTGGTTCTTCTCTACTTTAGGTGGTTTCTCCTCCATCTTATTATAATGCAGAATCATCTCCCCCATCAAATCCACCAGTTTGGACATATCCTGCCATGGCTGTAGCACAAAGTGCCCAGGATGGCATGCCACTGAAACAAACACGTCCATATTCTGCCCAATCTCAGGCAACTCCAGCAGTGGCGGAAGAACCAGCTGTTCAGGCGGAGAGCCTGGAGGTGCGCTCTGGCTCCCCAGTGGAGATGAGATCCTCCTGGGTGTGTGTGGGGCTTTATCCTGTCCATCAGTGCTTAGGCTGGATGTCTGGATGGTGGCAGGGCTTGTCGGGGCGTTGAGGGATTTTGAGGGCCCCCGGCTGCTTAAGAAAACATCCTTCTGGTGGTTCCACAGATTAGAGTCGGCCAGCTGTTGGTTTAAACTGCAGCTTGTGTCGTGGAAGTTCTTGCTGGTGAAGAGATAAACATGTGCGAGGCGTTTGGATTCATCCACTTTAGCGATCTAATAATAAAGAATAAATGGAACTGTTTTTAGTGCTTCTTTTCTGTCATTCTTTTAGGCATAATTTCAATGAACATCAAATTACTTGGAGCAACCAGATATATTATACAGCCAAAGCAAAGAAACAGGTTTATCTTGTTAAATTTAGTCTTTGTTCCTGGTTCATGAACTACTTGCCCTCCAACATGAATGTAGCAACACTTTGTTAATAAAAAAAAAAAAATGTTAGTTAAAAAAAAAACTACAAGCATCAGTTTAGGTACTAAAATTACTAAAACTAAATTATTAAAAATAAAAAAAATGTCCAATAATTCCCTTCCAACAATGACTGTATGATTTTTAGATCCATCTTTTCACAATGAGGACAGCTGAGGGACTCATATGTTCAAACACTCACTGATGCTTCAGAAAGAAAATGATGCATTAAGAGCCAGGGGTGTAAACTTTTGAACAGTGAAGATGTGTGCATTTTTCTTATTTTGCCTACATTTTTGCCTATGTTTTTCCACATTTAATACGACCCTTCAGAAGCTACAGAAGCTACTTACATGTTTCCCAGAAGAAAATTTACCCTGATCTTCAAATTCAATAACTTTACACCCCCCCCTTAATGCATCGTGTTTCCTTCAGAAGCAACAGTGACCACTTGATCCTTCTGTAATAGTTGCATGAGTCCCTCAGTTGTCCTCAGTGTCAAAAGATGGATCAAAATAATACAGTCATTGTTGGAAAGGGTTCAAATACACAAAATTGAAAATACAACTATTATTTTCTCTTGTGGACTATATGTAAATGTATTTTATGTGAAATATCTTATTCAGGTCAGTACTAAATAAAAAATAACATGTATTTTGTATGATTCCTCTTATTTTGGTAAAATAATTAACATTGTGCATATTCTGCAAGGTGTATGTAAACTTTTGACCTCAACTGTATATACACAAAAATGACAACAACATAAAATTAATGAAACAAAGTAAAATGTTTAAATGCTCAATGTTTTTGCTGATTTAAATGCTTAATGCATTTTTTTTTTTTTGTGGGGAAATAGTTTGTACAAGCATTTCTACATTTCCTCTGAAATATGTCTTAGTTGTATGCTTGTATCTTATGTGCAAATAAAAAAATTTGAAATGTGAAAAGAGAGCAGCATTAGCATTTAACTGGCCTTCAAGCTGCAGTCACCGCAGTGGAGAACCGTGTCTCTGAGCCACTGTACAGCATCTGGAGTCCATGAGCCTACGCTCACAGGCAGATCTGCCAGACAACACTTCAGCGCCTGCAGAGTGACAAATACAGGCAGACAGACAAGCTGACATATTACTGATCTAACAATTAAATCAGCTCATTCAAAAATGTCTATTCTTTCATTATTGAGTCACCCTAATTTATTCATGTTATTCCAAAACAGTTTGACTTATTGTTTTCATATTTATAGTGAAATGCCTAAGCTGCTATTTCCATACAGTGAAAGTGGACGGGGACCATGGACAGCCTTGGACAATATGGAAAACAGTAGCGTGGATATTTCTGCTTTACTGTTTGCAAACAAAAACAAATGTTACAGTTTTTCATGCCCTTCATTTAAAAAATCTAAAAATCAACACAAACTGCTTTTATAAACCACTACACTCATTAACCTCTTCGTGTCATCATTAGCTGTTGTCTGACCTGGGCCGGGGTGGATATGAGGTCACGCAGCAAAGGAGGTGGGATCTCTCTCAACTCAGTGACCTCAACAGACGCCTGAACTCCGACATCCACAAACAAGATGTCCAGCACCCGGCTCCCATGCAGGTTTGTTATCTATGGCAAAGTAGACACAGATATAGTCCTGATAGCGCAGGTTTTAGGAACCAGACAAAATTAGATTTTATGCTGTTCTCACAACATGTGAGAATTCTTACTAAAATTACGAGATCTCTGACCTATTCATGTCTATTCGTGGTCAAACTCATAATTACAGATAGGAAATGCTTGACCATCATGTAAAAAGGAACCAAATGATAGTGGATTCAATAGTTTAAAGGTTATAAATTTGGTAGCAATCTCTATATTTATGTTTGACCTGTCATGTTTTATATGTTTTATGTTTAAGTTTGGGGTCGGTAAGACTTAATGTTTTGAAATAAGTCTCTTATGATCACTAGGGTTGTATTTATTTGATCAAAAATAGAGTAAAAAATAGCAATATTGTGAAATATGTGACCCTGGACCACAAAACAAGTCATAAGTAGCACAGTTATATTTGTAGCAATAGCCAAAACACACTGTATGGGTCAAAATTATTGATTTTTCTTTTATGCCAAAAATCATTAGAATATCAAAATATCAAAACTTTATTTTTGGTTAGTAATATGCATTGCAAAAAACTTTATTTGGACAACATTAAAGGCGATTTTCTCAATATTTTGATTTTTTTGCACCCTCAGATTATAGATTTTTAAATAGTTGTATTTTAGCCAAATATTGTCCTAACAAATCATACATCATTGGACAGCTTTTAGCTTTCAGATGGTGTATTAATCTCAGCATCAAAAAATGACTGGCTTTGTGGTCCAGGTCACATATTATTACAGTTTAAAATAAATGTTTTCTATGTTAATATGTATTAAAATTAACTTATTCCTGTGAAGGCAAAGCTGAAATTTCAGCTCCAGCCTTCAGTGTCAAATCATCCTTTAAAATCATTTTAAGCCATTTTTAGGATTCTATAATAAATAGAAAGTTCAAAAAAACATCCTTGCTAAATAAGATAATAAATTAAGTCTTACTGACCCCAAAATTTGATTGGAAGAATGTAAGAGACTAGTCTCTGCAGTAATGAAGAATTTTCATTCATTGCCAAGAAAGCTACAGATCCATTTTACCATTATGATACCATAAAAAGAAAAATGTCTGAGTCTGAGGACATGAACAGTCTCCCAATTGTCACTCTCATCATTCTGGTAACATGAATGCATAACAACATGAATGCAGCATTCATGATGCATGATGGAACTCTTCCACAAAATACAAATAAAGCAACAAAGGAACAAACAGATAAAATGCTTAATTGAGGCCTTTGGATTTACGGATTTACAGTTGTCGTTATTAACTCTTTTCTTTTCTACTAACAGAGCAGACTCACCTCCACCCGGGACCATTTGCCTTTATATCGAGCCAAACAGTTTTTGCCACAGAAAGGCCGTGAAACCAGCAACTCTGATGTGACCTTTCATAGGAGAAAGACATATGAGCATTTCCTGTTTGCCAGACAATGGGAGGGAACACATCATGAAATGGACAACACAATTATCTACAGGGTGCTGATATGCAATAAGCTACAATGAACAATTACTATTTAAAACACTTTGATATATACATTCATGGCTGTGTTAGGCACTCTATAGCACAGAATCTGTGCCAGCAGGTAACTATTTACTAGGGATTATGTACTTGACGCCTGCCAATCTGATTAAACCCATAATCCCAATCTGTCTATTTTGGCCTCTTCCCCTCCTCTAAAGAAGTCTCTAGCAACATATTTGAAGCTGCACATACAGAGATTATGCCTGTTGCAAGTGTGGTACCTGGGAATGGAAATAGTTTTCGGTCTTCTCCAGAATTTCGTTGAGTTTAGTCAGGCCTCTAGAAGGCACCTGACAGTAGATTGTCCCATCTGAGCAAACGCTGGTCACATTCACATTCATATAGGCACTGTTCACCTATGAGAGAATACAAATATATATGTAATTCACATAATGACTGATTAACACACTAGCTTTTAAAACATTGGGGTTGTCAAAATACTAGTCTTGTGGACAATGCTTTGATATATAGTGCAGTGCTGCTTCAGGTAACCTGACATCTCAAGTATAGACTTGAATTTCTTTCAAATGGATTTCAGAGGGCCCTATGAAATCCATTTGATTTTTTTTTTTTTTTTTTTTACAAATTCCATTTTTTTCCATTTTAATTTTTCTGGATTCCCTTTTTTCTGTTTTAATTTTCTAGACTGTTTTAACGGTTAAATTAAATGTTATTAATCAAAAAGTATGTGCTAATTAACTGAAATCACAAAACTTGCACAATTTCTTAGGAATGTATTAAAAGTTTAACAAAAATTACATTTTTAAGGCCCTATGAATTTTTTTTTTTTCTCAAATTCAGTTTAATTTTTTTTTTTGTTTTCCATTAGTTTTCTGCATTCCATTTTAATGTTTTCATTAAAAGTTTAAATAATCAAAAGCATCTCTAAATAATTGATTTAAAAAAAATATTCTTATTTTATTTGTCCCTTTTTTTTCAGAAATACTGTTTTGTGTGGTTAGATTTTTCTGATAAATAAATTTTGGTAAATATTTATTTCTGGTAAATATTATTAGAAAATAATGTTTAAATAATAATTATATTACTAGTCGTAGTAGTATGATCATTACATTCAGTAATATATCTGTCACAATTTCTTCAAGTTAAACCAGACTTTTATGTGATATGTGATGATAGTTTTTCTCACAAGAAACAGTAAAAAAAAAAAGTCACATGAAGTGACTGTGAGAGTCGTTCTACAGATTATATTCATGTGTTCATGTGCTCAAATATTGAGGAGCGCTCAGTAAATGTGTAGCAAATGAAACCATGCATCTGGGCCATTCATTCACACAGAGACAAGCAGCACATGCAGAATTCATATTTAAATAGTATTTTGGTGGCTTAATATTCACAGACACTAATCCATATTGTATTTTGATTGATGTGTATTGACCTACTTTGATTTATTCATCCAAAATTTGACAAATTCCATGACATTACGTGTTATACAGTAAATTCTAAATCAGCATAATCTAAGGATTTTTTGAAGGATCATGTGACACTGAAGACTAATTTCACCATATTACTGTTTTTACTGTATTTTTGATCAAATAAATGCAGCCTTTCAAAAACATCAGAAAATCTTACTGACCCCAAATTTTTGAACGTTAGTATTGATTATGCAACAGTTCTAGTCCACAAATTTGACTGGCTAGGCAGATTTTCCAAAAGCATTGATATAAGTAGTGTTCAGTACTATAGTAGTATATGTACTGTATGATAGTACTACAATGTTTTTGGGCATGCTATCTTGGCAAAACATGGTATTTTTGAGGCACATTGGAATCTACCTCAAGGTACCATTTCAGTATTTTTTGGATCTGAGGGTTTCATTGTAATATCAAACACTTCCATTTTGGTTACCTTTAGGGGACTCTCTAAGGATCTGTCTTGCAGAGCTTTCATACAGGCAGCATTGATGTTGATATCATCATCCTGTGATGTGTCATACAGGACCACCAGAGGCACTTCTTTACGCTCTAAGATTTCAGCCAACAGGATTTTGCCAGTGGCCATGGACTCAAACCTCTTCAGCACTGCCTGCTCCTGACTGAATGACTCCAGGCCTGAAACAAATTGATATAAAACAATTTTTGGCATTAAATGTGAAACTATTTTGTTTAACAAAATTCATAACTGAATGCAAATCTCACCCGCTAGTTTACATTTGGTGGCTTGGAACGGCAATCTATAAAACTTCTCACGTAACTCCAATAGTTTGCTCTTGTTGACAACTTCAGAAAAGCCATGATCCACATAGTACACCTGTTTAAACAACATACAAGTACAGTAATGGGTATTACAAAAACAGAGCATCATTATATGGTTTATGAGCAAAGATATTACACAAATGTATCACAGATCAAAACAGCTTCAGTTCTACAACAGAAAACCATAATGATTCACTGTGAACTGCACTAAACCAGTGGTTCTCCACCAGAGGGCCTGGACCCACTAGGGGGAGCTGCAAAATACTTAAAGGCACAGTATGTAATTTTCAGAGCAAGAGGGTGCATATTCTAAACAAACAAAGAAACAAAGGCATAGTTTGATGACGTTGTGATTTGAGTGCGGAGTCAATGTAATCCGATATTCATCTGATGTTCATGGATGAGCTAATATACTAAAGTTTTATTAACGTCACTGCAGTATGAAGCAGGGTGGGGCTAAAAGCCGGTAAAGCAAAACGAACCTGCTGGAGCGATTGCTAATTACACGGCTCAAAAACAGCAAAGCTTTTATTATGCCACAGTCAACCGCTTCAAAACTAGCCCAAAAGTAGCTCAATCATGTTTCGAGGGGAAGTCCCCCAGTAAAATCATGTTCCAGGGGGTAAAATACACGTTTTTTGGTGGGGTTCCTCTGGTAAAATGAGCATTCCAGGGGCTAAATATTAAATTTTTTGGGTGAAACATGAAAAATAACCCCCCGGAACAGTATGAAAGTAGCCCAGTTCTGTGGGAAAAAATGCAGACTTGGCAACACTGCTTTTCAGTCATGTGTATGTGGGGTAAAGCAGTAGATACATTTGAGTGTGTTGAAAGTTCTGTTATAATGCTGCTTTGTGCATTCTTCACCTGTCTAATGAAACGCATAACATATTACATACATAACCGTCTTTTGTGTTTTTTTTATGTTTTCTAATAATAGGGAATAAAAGGGAAATAGAAGCTGTATGCATCATTGGCAGGCAATGCAATAACAAAGGACGGACCACTAGTTAAACTGCTTAATTTTTTTAGGATTTAAACATTTTTAGAAACATTTGGGATAATGTAAGTACACAAGTCAACAAAATATATAACATTGTTCTAGTAGTTTTTGGATATTATAATCAAAAAAGCTTACATATTGTGCCTTTAATTTAAACTGGTTTTAATCAAGACAAAAACAAGCTTTTAAATAAGCTAAACATTTACCAAGATGAAACCTTTTTTCATATTTCTTAATTTTAATTTCTTTCTTTAACAACTGTCTCATGCCACGGTCATGGATACCTGAAAACATGAGAGAATTCTAGATTTCTAGACCTGGAGAATTTTTAACGAACATACATTTTTCTATTTATGTCAAATTTCAAAGTATTTTATTGAATGGAAACTGCTGTGAAATTTGTGTGTTTAAGCTATTTCTGGAAAAGTCATAAAAATTCATTATTGAACACTAAAGAACATGCAGTCTGAAATAACAAAATTGACTAATTAGGGCTGGGCAATACAGCAAAAAAAAAATGTCACAACATTGGCCGATTCTCGATTTTTCAAATTTTTTAACTAGTGAACTTGAAAATGTAACTACAACATGATTTAAGTAACTTTTTCTTTATTAACCCTGTAGTTTTAAAAAAAAATCTTTTCTAAGTGCACCACACAAGTTGTCAACATGATGTAAATGTTAAACAAATCATTTGTTAAATATCTTTGCAGAAAAGATGCATGAACTACAACTGTATCTTGTACAACCTTGTCTTATTATATGTTAATAAATAAAAAAGACAAGTAAAATGCTTTAAAAACAATCTCAAAAGTCAAGGTAATTCAAATTCAAAATGACTGAAGGTATAACACCAGTAGACTATTATTAACTATAAATGTTCTGTAGAAAACAACAAACAGCAGCTATCAGCCTGTCGTGCAAACATGAAATATCAGACATAAATTTATTCAATTGCATTACTTTTCCATTGTTTTTTCTACATATTTATGGACTACATATCCATATTTATGGACAGGTTTGACTGTTGTACTCGCATCTCTTGCAGCATCTAAAAACGTGGCGCTCAGGTAAAAAGAAGTTCACTCCCATCTTCTTGCATGTTTTTCCTATTCCACGGCCCACGTCGCATCTTAGTCAACACAAAAGCGCATTCCGTGTGAATTGCGCCTAACGATATGAGCGTGTCACACATGAGCAGTTAATCACGTGCGCCGACATACGGTTGGATCGTTCTTTTCTCTTTGCTGTTATCATTACCCGACATGGGGGGACTTTAAATATTGTCTTGGATAATGGGGGTCCTTAAAGTCAAAAAGGTTGAGAATCTCTACACTACTCTACTACATTAATATGTTGAGCTGTGATCTTCAATGACCCCATAACGTACCTTGACCTTGTCAGCCATGACCTCACAGACTTGTGCTCGGAGGATCTCCTCCTCTTCCTCAGCACGTATAGCAGTCAGCTGACCTGGTAATGGTGAGGTCAGAGCCACCTTGTTGATGTCTTGCCCATAGAACTCTCTCATTTCATCTTCTAACTTTTCCTGCGCCTTGGAGTAACCTTCACCTATGTACCTGCACATAAACAGACACACACTTTATCAAAAGCACTGCGGTCACCAACTTTTACAGTGGCCTGACATATTTTTCCTCCACAGGCATTTCCAAACATTCTTCAAACAAAGAAATCTAAGCCTTGATATAAACATGAGATTAATCAAAAAAAGTAAAGTGATAAGCGTAATTGTAAGATATTGATTAAAAATCGCACCTCAGAATGACGCTGTTTGTGTCACTTGCTTCCACCACGAGGACAGAAGGGTATTCCTCTCTAGGAATGACAAGAGAAGGAACAGTCTGGCTGCTCAAATGACGCTCTACTGTTTCTTTCAACTCTGAGCCAGCCAATCCCGACTGGTTACGGTTCTCGTCCTCCACTACTTTTGCATACAGAATTGCTCTTTTGGGGTTGTCCGGCATGGGGTAGTCAATCGTGCATATATCTGAAAGCAGGGTGAGGTGGTCCAGCACAAACTCTGGTAGCTTGCATTTGTATGTGTCTTGATACAGTTTAGGCAGAGCGTGGGCCCACAGGCCACTGCTGTATTTCATGAGCAGCTCTCCAAGCTTCTGCTTGACGTCGAGCGGTAGATCACTAGGGGACGTCGGAGTGCTTGATTTGTAAGTGGGAGATGATCTTTGAGTCTGGGGTTTTTTGTGATGAAATGGGGATTTGTCATGGGTGGGGGGTGTAGCAGCACTATGTGATGTTATCTGGCTAGTTTCTTTAGCAGGGTATAGCAGCAGCTCTTGAGGTTTGGTACTGCATGGTTTTTCAACCTATAAATCGAAGACAGCATTGTTATTCTGCAGACAAATACACAGAGCTAAGTTATTATAAGGGATAGTTCACACAAATATGAAAAGTCTGTCAATAATTACTCATCCTCACATCATTCCATATTTGTAAGACCTTCATTCGTCTTCAAAACACAAATCAAGATTTTTTTTTTTATGAAATCGGAGAGCTTTTATGACCCTACATAGACAGCAACAGTACTACCACGTTTAAGGCCCAAAAGGGAAGTAAGGGCATCATAAAAATAGTGGTTCAACCTTAGTTTTATGAAGCTACGTCAATCATTTTTGTGCGCAAAGAAAACAAAAATGAGACACAGGAGCCAGATTTCTGATCTAGAACCCCGATGCGCTGCGCTTTGTTTAGAAGCAGAGGAATGCACACGCACGTGAACGCACGTTGAAGACTGACATGGAATAGAAGAAATTGTTAAATAAAGTAATTATTTTTGTTCTCTTCGAACACAAAAAGTATTCCCGTAGCTTCATAAAATTCAGGTTGAACCACTGATGGCACATGGAGTATTTTAACAATGTCCTTACTACCTTTCTGGGCTTTGATTGTGGTAGTTGCGTTGCTGTCTATGCAGGGTCAGAAAGCTCTCGCATTTAATCCAAAATATCTTAATTTGTGTTCTGAAGATGAATGAGGATCTTACTGGTTTGGAGGGCTGCCCTCAACTAAAGATTTTTCTGGTTGACTAGTAGCATTAGTCAACTACTAGTCGCACGTTTAATAAACCATATAAATCACAATAATGGGCCTTTAATTGCCTAAATAGCCTAATAAGAGCTCAAGCACACGCTAAAAAGCTTGCCACAGCGCACTGGCAGATAATTATATATGTGTATATATATATATGTAATAATTATAAATGTGTCAGGGAAAAACAGCAAGCAGACTGCATAAACATTTTAGCAATTTATTAATAAACTAGCATTTTCTTTGTTTTCGGCTTAAGAGATGAAGTCGATGACGCTGACTCGTCATCTCTGCAGTAGTGGATGCGTCTGTATGCATGTTTTATACGGATTACGTAATCTGAGAATATTTGTTTCCCATTTGAATTGGTTCATTTTTTCATGTCTGTAAGGCAAGTATACACAGAGTTTCTGAGTTCACAGAGTTCACAGTTCACAGAGACCGAGACGGCAGAAAGCACATCCTCTTTGCGCTAATTATTTATTTTTATCTGTATGACCAAAAATGATGGAGTATTTTAAGAGCAAGTGACCACACTGGCACCTCTATCTGTCATGCAGTGAGCGCACTACTATTCAGCTTCCACACTCTGCACAGACACTTGAATAGCGCACATTTTTCTAGGTTAACAGGTTTTAGATTGAGTGCCATGTGAAGTTGCTACTTCATACATCTTTCAGATGAAAAGCCATATTTGAGGTTGATTAATGAAGGCGATGCATTTGGATGTCCTGCCCGATGTACTATATTACCACATAGACCAGCCGTTAACAATCTATACATCATGGACTGCGACCTCGTCACTAAGCGACTAACAAAGTATTGGTCGACCAAGCCTCTTCTCGTCGACTAGCGGTTAGTCGGCTATTAGGGAGCAGCCCTACTGGTTTGGAACGACATGAGGGTGAGTAATTAATAAAAAAAAAAATATTGGGTGAACTATCCCTTTAACCACACTTCAGTTTGAGGTTTCAGCATAACTAAAAATTTCCCAATCAGTGGGCATTTATCAACTACTTCAGACTGCATATCCCTAAACCTAGCACTAAGTACACCTAGGGTACTGCAGAAACCAATACTTGGGCAGACTTCTGGCTGCCATCAGTCCCCTTGACCAAAAAAAAAATAAATCTGAATGAAACAATGCACTTGGAAGATGTCAGACTCTTTCTATTACATTTTTTGACATGAATTTACTCCCTCATCATGACAACTCAAAATTCACAATTTCAATGTCTTTGCATAATGTTGACCAAGTTCGGTTAAAATCACATTAATTGTCTCCAATTTTCTCTCCAACCCTTAGAATTAAACTGGCAAAATACAGAGCTATAGGTGCTACACAGTCCTATATTGTCAATTAATGGTCTTTTAAATTTTAATTTCTGAAAGTTACAATTTATATTCATAAACTGGTTCTCATCATGTCATCAGATGACAGGCTAATCAGGCCATTTCTATAAACTTACAGTACAAATGTGGGTCCAGTGTTCCAGATCTTTCAGGGCTTCGTTGGGTAGATCTTGTTTATAATGCTCTCGATATAGCTGAGGCAGCTTGGATACCCAGAGGCCATTGCTGTGCTTGTTAAGAACTTCCTTAAGACGGGACTGCACCAGCTTGGGACTGTAAGGCGCAGAATGAGGCACCCTGGGTTTTGCTGGAGTGTTTTCATTCAGGATAGAAGGGGCTGGAAATATCAACAACAAAAATGCTTCAGCTTAGTAACAATTTTACATTGACAGATTTTGAATAGATTTGTAATGAATCACAAGTCTTATGACAGTTTGCTCATTATTTTTTTCACCCTCAGAATATGACTTTCTACTGACAACATTTTTTTTCCTCTTCTGGGTGAACTATCACTTTAAGATATAGCCCATAGCAACGTCAGAACTGAAGGCATGTAGTCCTAAGAGATCCCTCTGTGTAACAGCGGGAGCTTTCTGCCCGCTTTAGACAGAAGATGGCTGTTCTCTTTTCATCCTTAATGAACATCCCATGAATGCCTTCTGGGACAGGAAGTTAACTTACAGAGTCCAGGATAACTATAACCTTTAAAGGAGATTCTTGTGGAGAGAAATGATTAGACAGTCTACATTAACACTTTCCACCCAAAATTTGCTCACCATTGCTCAGCTGTTGGTTTTGGGAGAGATGGGCATGTACTTCTTTTTGGAATCTGGAGGAAAGGGTCATTCTTTTGTCTGATCTAGAAAAAAAAAACGAGATTATATTAAAGAGAATTTAAAATCTGTCATTTTCACCTGTCCTTTTACCTAAAATTTCCATCTGTTGATGTGCATCCAATTTTATAAAACAACCAACACCTTTTACAATGAATCAGACTCAAACCTCTTTAGGTGGACAAAAAGCAACCAGTTCTGAAATTGGTCAGTAAGAAAGGACCTCAGACTACCACTTTTTTACTCAAGCCACTAAAATGTTCTATTAGTTATAATCAACTCTTCTTCATGACTTTGGCATACCATTGCATTAAATGTGTTTTTTCACATTGTTACCTCAAAAATAATACTATAGCAAATACCACTTAGCGAACCCAAATTTGCTTAATAATTCATTATTGCTGGGTTATCCTCCTAATCTATGTAATTAACTGGTCAGCTTAATTCTGCAAAACAGCCTAGTACAGTTTTCATAAACTAAGCAGACAGGAGGGATATAGAGCAAATAATACAGACATTTTGGCAGAGTGCTGCAGCATGATAAAGCAGGGGTGTGGAGGTCTTTTTGCATATGATTCTAGGTATCAGATGACCCAAACTCCCCCTCAACCTGTTCCAAAGGGAAAGTGCTGATTCATTGTGGACTGGTTTAGAATGGCTAATCTGTAAGAGAATGGAGGGAGGATTAACAAACCCCAGTACACCCGCTTAACTCTGCCACCCTCCGCACACTCACAGCCATTGTGTGTGTGCCACAGTAAGCGATACAGAACACAATTCTAAAGAGTGAGGTCAGTTGTTTGCTCTCAATGGTTTTTGGCTGGAGTGATTTCACACACACAAACACAGACAGCACCCTCCATTCGATTGCTGAATAAGCACTGGGTTCAGACAACATTCAGCTAAAATGCTTTCTGTTATTGCCAATCAAGTCAGACAGTATCAACAGCTAGAGACATGCAGTTGCAAAACTGGAAAATTAAGAGTCAGTGAAGAAATAAAGAGCTTGTTTCTGTCCACTCATTAGGACTTGATTTGTATTCTCAGCTACTTGCTCAGCAAAATGCTGCTCACACAGTGGATGTGCTTACTTTAAAAGATGCTTTTCCGTAAGAAAGTGTTAGCTGTACATGAATGTATCTTCTTTTTATCTTTCAAATAGTGCTGTCAAATCGATTAATCATGATTAATCACATTCAAAATAAAAGTTTGAAGTGAAGTCAAAAGTTAACATACACCTTGCAGAACCTGCAAAATGTAAATTATTTTACCAAAATAAGAGGAATCATACAAAATGCA
This sequence comes from Labeo rohita, assembly GCF_022985175.1. Lineage (NCBI taxonomy): Eukaryota > Metazoa > Chordata > Actinopteri > Cypriniformes > Cyprinidae > Labeo > Labeo rohita. The sequence continues at coordinate 15,417,521 of NC_066875.1, read as the reverse complement.
TACTATTTTTTATTTAGTACTGACCTGGATAAGATATTTCACATAAAAGATGTTACATATACATCCACAAGAGGAAAAAAATGGTTGAATTTATAAAAAATAACCCTGTTCAAAAGTTTACACTTGATTCTGTTCCTCAGAAAAATATTTCAGGTCCCACAATTTTTTTTTTTCAGCAATTTTGTGTATTTGAACCCTTTCCAACAATGATTGTATGATTTTGAGATCCATCTTTTCACACTGAGGACAACTGAGGACAACTATTACATAAGGTTCAAAGGTTGACTGATGCTTCAAAATGAAAAACCATGCATTAAGAGCCGGGGGTGAAAACTTTTTGAATTTGAAGATCAGGGTAAATTTAACTAATTTATCTTCTGGGAAATATGTAAGTATCTTCTGTAGCTTCTGAAGGGCAGTACTAATTTAAAAACAATATGATATTTAGGCTAAATAAGTAAAATGTACACATCCTCATTCTGTTCAAAAGTTTACACCCCTGGTTTTACACCCCTGCCTCTTTATTTATTGTTTTTCCTTCTAACGCATCAGTGAGCTTTTGAACCTTCTTTAGTAGTTGCATATGAGTCCCTCAGTTGTCCTTAGTGTGAAAAGATGGATTTCAAAATCATACAGTCATTGTTGGAAAGAGTTTAAATACACAAAAAGCTGGAAAACCAAAGAATCCGTGTGACCTGAAGGACTTTTCTGAAGAACAGCATGCAGTTTAACTGTTCAGGACAAACAAGGGAATTATCTACAACTATCACTAAACATAAAAAAACACAGCTGTGGATCATTCAGGCGACAATACAGTATTAAGAAGCAAGTGTATGTAAACTTTTGAACAGGGTCATTTTTATAAATTCAACTATTTTCTTTTGTGGACTATATGTAAACGTATTTTATGTGAAATACCTTACTCAGGTCAGTACTAAATTTTGTATGATCCCTCTTATTTTGGAAATAATTAACATTTTGCAGATTCTGCAAGGTGTATGTAAACTTTTGACTTAAACTGTATGTGTATATATAAATACACAAACTTTTATTCTGGATGCAATTAATCGTGATTAATCGATTTGACAGCACTGTTGCTATAATGCAAACTGTCACCGATTTTACGATTTGTTGTGTTTTATCACTGTTTGAGACTCCACTTGATGGGCTTTTTCACCTTTCTGAGGGAAGAGAAGGTCTTCTTGTGGGTGTGTTTGGGGGTGTGTTGTGGGGTCTGCCGCCTTTCACATCAGACTGGGAGTCCCTCATGCTTCCTGTTCGAGGAAGGGGGTCTCCGTGACCCCCTCCACGACCTCCACCACGCCCCAGACGTCCACGATGGTCGGGCTGTCTCAGAGATGTCCTTGGCTTTGCTATGAAGGAAATGAAACAGTATATAAATCATGAAAGTAATATATAATGTAAAATATAATAACAAAATATAACTAAGACTCATTTTCCCAAGCCTATTTTGAAACATTTGAGTGTCCTGTGACCCATTTAACAGTGCTTTGTGATGACAGGAATTTCCTTGAACAACAATTTCTATCAACATACTGGAATTATAGCACACTTCCTCACATGAACACTATTATTGCAGAATTACACAGTGCCTTCACTGGACGCAAATAGAAAAGCAACTAGAAACCACTATAATCAGCGCTTCTGTCTACATTGTATGCACGCCATGACAAGTCACCATCGAAAAAATGATGCAGTAAGCAGCATTCTCTAACAATAATATCAAAAAGATTAAAAAACAGTATAATTCTGATTGTAAGACAACAAGGCATGCAAACCCACCATAAAAGTATCATAAAATTGATCCACATGACTCATCGATTATTCTAAAGATTTGTGTGAAAAAACAGATTTAAATGTTGTTGTTTTGTCCTTGAAATCTTGGGTTGTTAACTGCTGTGATTGGATCACTGATAAATGAGTCGGTGAGTAACCTGAGGCAATATCATTCTGACTCAAGCGTTTTTTTAACCAGATCAACAGACTGATAATTGAAAAAATTCCAACTCAACATATCAAATATTACTGTTTCTCTCATGAACACATCAAAGAGAGCTATGTCAAAAGAATGCTAATATTTTCAGTGAATTGTCTGTTCTTCACATGTCATATATATGGCTTCAGAAGACTCCTTTGTATTCAACAACAGAAAGACAATCATACATGTTGGGAACAACATGAGAAAAATATATGTATTTTTTCAGTTTGTTGTGCTTAATCCTTTAATCAAACAGATGAAGCCAAACACTGTAAGCTAGATCAAACATATATCATTACACACAAGTCAGTTTACTTTACAAACAGTCTCTAAGGTATTACTCTGCACTTTCTTCTTCAACAAGAGAACCATGAAGTTTCTGGAACTCAGCATAATCACTAGAAATTAGAACATGCAACAAAAATATTACTCTTTTCTTTATACATTCAGATAACAAAGCATATGCAGTTCAACAGCAGCTGCAAATTTATTTTAACTAAATAACTATTACATCATACTCACACTGTGTCGACCAGACGTTATAACTTCAAACCCATTTTCTCTCATACACATTCAGTATGACATCATACCACTAACCTGACTGTAACAGAATGACATCATACCTTCCAACCCGGCAGTAAACTCAGCCGGCTGCTTGCTAACAGCGCAAGCCGTCCAACCAGCCTAGCGTGGAAAAGAGGCAGCAATTTAACACCTTATCACTGTCTACAGCCCTCCTGAGATAAGCGTTCCACAGGCTGATAGTTTCTGCAATACAGCGGATGGTGAGTTAAGAAGACAAAAACAGGCAGAGCATCACCACAGCAGTGCCAGTTGAGTCATTAAATAACAGATGAGGGGAAAAAAAAAGAAACGTTTTCAGACAATCCTCCCCTCAACAGCCACGCAGGCTCTGCTGTGCCTCTCCACAACACTGCAGTCTCCAGACCTCCCTCTCTCTCCCTCTCTCTCCCTCTAGGTCAATATAGATGCCCGCTTTCTGCTGTATCACGGCAAGCCAAGTAACTACTGAGTCACTGATCAAGGGACAGCGTGAGCCCTGAAAACGCTGAAGCTGACAGTGAGTTTGCAGTTCCCAGAACAGCCGCAACCTGTAATCTGAATGATCTAATGCAGAGCTTTATTCTTAGTACATCCAGAACTGTGCTCACATCCTCAGAGGAGTTTAAATAGGCCATATACACAACCAAAAAAGACACGAGATGCACAGGACACCAGCATATATTATCTTTAAAATGTCTTTTGACTAACACATTACAAGAAGTATCACATCCACAGCTGCATTTAACAAAACTGTCAACTTAAACATACTTTAATGTAACTTCTGTTGACAAAAGATTATCAATGATTATTTAAAATATACTTTAAAGTATGTATTTAAGCAAACATTCTCTATATAATGTTATGTGCATGACACATTACAGTAAGAGTTGCAGCCTCACCATTCAGCACAAGAGGAGCTGCAGGTTTGACTCTCATTTGACAGTTCACCACTTGAGGTCGGCCGGTCCTCTTAGCTGTGCGTTGACGGGCCGCAAGTTTAGTAATGTGGGTCATCTCGTTTCCTGTGGTAGCATGGCACACCACCTATGGGTTTTTAACCATTTAAAGATTTAGTATTTGCATATACCTGCTGAATAACTGAATTTCAAAAAGTGAGTGAAAGACTTACCTCCCCAGACTGTACTTTATCCAGTTTCACGACCGAAGGCATGCTGTGCAGGAGGGCATCCAGTGTGCCATACCCCAACTGTTTATAAGGTATGAGCTCACCCGTCAGGTCTTTATACTCTACCTGCAGGTTAGAGAGTGACACGCCACTCTTACTGGACTGGAGCACCGCCCGTACCATCTTCTTCACCAGTTCCTCATCCGCCATCTTAAAAAAATAACGAGAAGTAATGATGTTGGATCTGGTCTAAAGACACTACTGTGTTTTAATGTTTACCAAGGCTGCATTTGTTTGATCAAATTTACAGTAAAAACTATTTAAAAATACAGCTGCAAGCAGTGATTACCGGGGTTCAAGAGCTTTACGGCATTTAAGCACATAAAAAAGACATTGCATATTATTTAGTAAGACTGTAAATCAAAAATATGCATTTTCGGCAAATACAGGTCATTTACCAAATATGAAGTGTTTTAAAGTTTATGAGTTATAGTGCCAGCTGCAGTCCGATCCCCTTAAAACTTTGCTTGCTTGTTTAGAATCACCTGTCACATGTGCTCAGCGGATTTTGTGAAGTTTAGATTTTTTCTTTAGACTTCATAGATTTTTTGTAAATTTAAGCAGGCCCCTTTTCAAAATGACCCTGTTACAGCTTCCCAAAGGGTAAATTTCAAAAAAAAAAAAAAAATTTTTGGATAATTATTGGCCTAGAGAGTCCAGAGAATTGTACTGCAGTGTTTTTTTTTTTTCAGTTTGAGCAAAAAACCTAGGACTAGTTTGCAAAAGTATTTTTTTTTACATCTTTTTAGTCATAACAAACAATTTGATTGACAGCGGTGGATCTAGAGGCAAAATTGTCCAAAATGAGGAGCTCTATCGTATGATGAGAATTTCACATGTATGTGCGAAAAAATGTTCAACGCACAATCCTTTTATGTTCTTGAAAAATGTGATATCGCACCCCCAGTGGCCGATTTCTTTCAAATTTCTCTCAAAATTTTGGGGCCGTTAGTCAAACAGGAGTTTTGTTCCGATCTGCCTCCGTTAACCTTGTCAAACAAGTGCTCAAAAGTCGGCCATTGGCGGCCATCATTTTTGAGACACAAATGTCCTTGTAGACAATTTGGCACTTCGGTCTAAGACCCTGGACGCTGATTTTCATGTTGACAGGACAAATGGTTGAGCAGTTACAGCCATTTTTATGTTTTTTTTCCCTCTTACAGCGGGAAACAGAGATATCTCATTCCGTTCAGGAGTTACAGGCATTTTACTAAAAGTGGCCCTGCCCCTTTTGAGCGTTCTGACGTCCTTTTGTAACGATGAGTTGAAGTTCCTTTTGTTTTTTTTGTTTTTTTTGACAATTCTTAATATTGACTCTCCAGAGAATCTTTCTGCACTGGTTTGGCTCTGATCGTGCAAAAAACCTAGGACTAGTTCGCAAAAGTAGGTTTTTTAAAAAAATGCTATATACCCAAAAATTTCGCCACAATCACGGATGAATCTGAGGCGTGTGTTCTGTCCGACATGAGCCAAAGTTTCCAACGACATAAGACTTGAGTCTGTAACAAGCTGTTTGGGAGTTATGAGCGATGAGTACTTTTGATCGCTGTAGTGCCCCCTTCAGGCCAATTGGGGCGAGCCTTGGTGACGTGGTAGACAGTGTGAGCACTACCATTCCTCCAAGTTTCAAGTCTCTATGACTTATGGTTTGGTCTGCCCGATCAGTTTTACGTGGAGATTGCTGATTCTTGGCCATTCTAACAATTACAATAGGGGTTTCAGCGCTATGCGCTCAAACCCCTAACAATTTTAATATATTTAAAAATGTAATTTACTCCTATGATGACAAAGCTGTATTTTCAGCATCATTACTCCAGTCTTCAGTGTCACATGATCCTTCAGAAATCATTTTAATATACTGATTTGGTGATCAAGTAACATTATACTGAAATCTGTTGTGCTTCTTAATATTTTTGTGAAAACCACTACAGATTTTTTATACTTTCCAGAACAAAAGTATTAGTTTCTTCTAAAACATAAATTTTACTGACCCCAACTTTTTAAATGGTAGTGTACCTTTACTCTTGATACAAATATAACAATTTTGCATGAGCAGATCATTGTAAAGCCACATTGGCAGAACAAACAGTGCTAGGTGGTCAGAGGTCAAACTTGACTGTTTATGGGTTTATGAGCCTAGCACTGATCTCCTCTATGCCTCTGAAGAGTGTTATTGATTACAACACATAGAAAGCTACTGGACATAAATGACCATATCTGATAACAGGCAAACAGTTAAATGTGTTTAGAATAGATCTCATCAAGTCTTGTTTATGCAAGCTAACCAATGGCAAGTAAAAATATGCAACTGCAGTACTACTGGCATTCCATGTCATTTTATTCTTGGTATGGGCATAGTGGTATTGCTGATGTGACTAATGAATTGAGCAAAGCACACTGCCTTCTGGACTAGCCGCTCACAACCAGACAGTTGAAGCTGCACAAATAGATCATCACATAACACACTGTTTATTCTTTTTATGGCCAGTCAAAATGGCTTATGTTCAAGAAAGCAAGAGCCAACACCAGCAGTGAAAGAGAAGCACATGTTAGCATACTTTCAAAAAAGAGTACTTGTTATGAAAATAATACATTTTAAAATAATATATTTAAGTGCAAACTGAATATAATGTTTTTATGCACTAAACTGCATATAAAACGGCATAATTATAGTTTAAATTTACATTAAATACAATTTGCTGAACTTTAGATTGTTTTTGGCCCACTTGAGTTGGATTTACAGTAAGTAGGCTAAATCTTTATATGTAATTTTATAATTACTTCTATTGTCTTTGAAATATGGTTAAAGTCTTCAGTTGAAGTTTCTGTACTGACAAGAATTCGTAGTTAAGTATACTTTAAAGTCATTTTTATTGAAACTTGTGTGTCATATATTTAAATATATTTAATTACACATTTGTAATGATTAAGTTGCACTTTAGTACACTTAAAATATATTAATTTTGTAATATTAAATAACACAATACAGCTAAAACTATTAGCAAGTACTTTACATGTCACAAAAAAAACACTGTTAACAAATGTATTTAAAAAATTTACTTTTAGGTAAAACGTTTATTTTGACAGTACAAAATACAGGTCGACCGATATGTGTTTTTCAGGGCCTATGCTGACACCGATTATTACAGATCAAGTAGACGGATAACCGGTATTTTGAACCGATGTCTGGTGTAAAAGTGAAAATGAATGTCAAACTTAAGAATAACAAGGGCTCTGAGAAAAAACATTCTTTAAATGCTTTTAAATTATTTTGGAAATGACGACTACCAGTAACCATAAAAATGCTTAATGTCAGCGCAGATAAACGGTCAACCCCTACTACAAAGTGCCTTTTTTTAAAAGTGTATTTAAGTGTCTTTAAAAAACATAGTCATAAAAGTGACTTTAGTTACAGGTAAGTGGCTTTTTATTTCATAAAAATTTGTGCAAGAACATTACAAATGCACATTCAAGTGTGTACTCAACTTCTGCAATACATGCAAACCTTACTAACCCTTTATGTCAATGTCACTACATCAGACATATTTTATAACCATTTCTGTATTATCTTCTATTACTTAATAGTGGTGTACATTTATGTGCATTTCATACATAAATATCCGCAGTTACTAAAGTCAGTAAGGCCCCTTATGGCATACACATCACAACAAATGCATTCCTCCACAAGCTATTTGTTGACATACTACATGTATTTACAGTGAATTATTTAAAAGAGGTCAAAAATGACCTTAAGAAAACCGAACAGTTAAATAGGTTTGATCATGTTTGTAATAAATTTCATTTTAAACCATAAAGCTGCAGGCATTTGACATGACATGTCAAGTACTGTAGTGACAGCAGCCTTATACAATATAACAATTCTTCATCTAAAACTACTTTAAACATGCAGCATTAAATTGGACTCCAAAATTGAATTGTTGTGACCTTTACGCACTTCTCTCCCCTTTATATACCCATTTCCATGTTAAAATGCCCAATGTGTCAACACACCTGTAGCACGAAGTGAGCATCTATCACAAGAAATGAAAGAGAAAGTAATGAGAACCCGTGTGCACTACACGTTTAGAAAGTTGACGTGCTGTTTGGCAGATAGAGACACACCCTTTATTATGGACAGCAGTTAACGACGGTCGCCATCAAAGACACTTTATAGCTGTATTTTACACAGCTCTTTTATAGTTAGACGACTTTATTCCGCTGAAGTTTGATGTTAGTGTATTTACAGCAGGAGAGCTGACACAATGAGCATGCATCATATTTAAAGTGTGCGTGTTAAAGAATTCGGACCGGCCAACTACTGTCCCGAATTATCCGCTCCCTCCGACCATGAACTCCTGAATATTTCACTATAAACGTTTTAAATGTATGTTCAAAAGTTTTGTTTCACTGTTTTGATCCGGGTGATTATTCGCAGTCTGTTTAGCTCACTGTCAATCAAAGTTACAGTAGTAACTATAAACTGACACTCATACGCGTCTGTCTTCCACCGAAGCTGCTTAAATATAAAGCGGCGAGTTCAGATACTTTCACTTTTTTTTTTAAGTCTTACCGCGCAGTGGATGTGGGTCGGTCAGGCCGGTTTAGATGACAGGGTCTGGCTCTGTGACACTGGTCGCGGTGTCCTCCTCGCGGTCTGTCCCGCAGGCGGTGAGTGTGAGTCCCGCTGAGAGCTGCTCGCACCATCCCATCTGTAATTACACAACGCGCATGCGCACTACATACAGCATAAGCAGGTACAGTACTACTGATGTATAGTATTATAATATGCTTTTACTGTGGACTCCTTATTGTTTTATACTTTTAAACATATTGGTCGGGAAACGATTTCGTTTTCGATAACGAAAAGAGCGTTTGCTCGGCCAATTTTTTGTGATTACAGCAGAAAACTACAGAATCAATGCGTAGTTGACAATATCAACTATTTAAACCATTTTGAGCATATTATTTCCACTTTAGCATAGTTTTGAATAGCCAGCAGGTAGATTTTTCGATTTCAATGTTGCAATGACCACTTATTGTATGGGGTTCCATTTGTGCCAAAACTGAGTCAACATCGCTGTGCTTTGTACAACACATTTGTTTTTGTCTAGTCATCACCTGCTGGTTCAGGTAAATCAGTATATGTTGATTTGTATCAGGCATGTGCACAGGTAGGGCTCAACCTGTGCAGAGCACATGCCCTTTTTGTAATTACACTCGGAAGTGCCCTTTTTTTGGGGGAGTTTTTTTTTTTTTTTTAATAAATCAATGCTATTGGTAACCCTTTACGTCTGTTTGTCTTTTTAACAAATATTTAACCAATTAAAGGCATTAAAAAGCGCATCTCTTAGAACCGCTCAAACTGTCAGTCAAACTTCACAACTCCGCCCCCTGAGCGCCACGAACTTACATTTCAGCACATCAGTCAGAGTCATAGAGCAGAAGCAGATGAACGTCTTCGTCTTGTAACGGTAAAATATCTTGTTGTTTGAATAAGTGCATGTATGAAATAAACACTAGTATGTCTATAAAGGTTCATATAATGCATCACCACACCGGTGTGATGTTGACGTAATGTGATGTCGTCATTTTAATGATGGACAAATTGCACACATTCGCTGGTCAAAAACCCGCGGTGTAACTGCATTTGAGTTTGACACAAAGCAACCGAGTGATCCTTGTCAGCTAGGTAAAATATATTATAAGAAATTTCTGTTTTGATTTTATGGCTATCTGCTGAATGTGCTGATGCATGTAAATTACATGATGTAATTTATTAACATTTCATCATATTATATAGCCTATGGTCACACAGCATGGTAGGTTAAAGTTTACGATGCTATTATATTATGCGTGTGTTTGCTGGCTAGATTTAAAAAAAAATCTAGTATTGTATACTCCCCGCTCGTCTTCACATGTATAAACAGAAAAACATGGTTTACTACTGTAATAATGTTGTATTAAATAAAAAAAACTTTACACAATGAGAATGAGAATCATCAGGTCACTGTGCATTCTGTATATTTTATCATGCAGAATGTAATCTGCATGTATGCAAAGCAAAGAAAAAAAGAAAATGAACATCTTACACAACTAAATAAGAGAGAGTGCACAACCAATTCACAAACACAGGACAAATAATACACAGACAACCACCCAGGAGGCAAATTGGTAAAGCTAACTTTACTAGAAGGCCAGGTGTGTTGTTGTAATTAGTTTTAAAGATACCCTCTATATGTATATATTATCTGTATAAAAGTTATTAATACTAATTAAATATAATATAAGAATATTATTGTGTGTTATTTTTTTGGTGGTGGAGGGGTTCGTGGAGGGGTTGGGGGGGGTGCCCTTTTTTCAGTTTCAGCACATGCCCCGCAAAAGGTCTGTGCACGGCCCTGATTTATATGTTTTCTGTTGATGTCATCTTAATCTGTAATCCTGCTGTCTTTTTCTCTTATTGTCGTTTTGTTCTGTCATCTTTTCTGTGGTCTTGTTCTGTCCTCTTTATTGTCATCTTATTCTGTCGCCCTTACTGTTGTCTTGTTCTGTCTTCCTTACTGTCAGGACTTACAGTAGGATGTCAGAATAAGATGACATTAAAGACAACAGAATAAGATGACATTAACCCTTTTAAACCGACTGTGTCAGCGCCGACACGTCAAACCAAGCTGTATTCATGTTACCATAACTCTTCAACCTTTTGCACTATCAAAACAATTGCTTCTGACAGTAGACAATATGCGCTTTCCGGCACTGTATAGCTTACTGCGGTACTATTTTGCGCTCCGTCGGCAAATGACGGCAGATTTCCAGGAGAGCAGGAAGGAAGAATTTGAACAGAGCGCGGAGATTTGGATTGTGTAAAATAATAAAAGAAACGAAAACAAAAAACATGGCGAAGGAGGAGTAAACAGCACAAAAGGTGACTGGGATGATTTTTGATAAGAGCAGGCTGAGTGAGACTTTTTCACATGTGGTGTGTGCATCTCTATAATGTGTCCATGCGTGTAAATGTATGTGCGTATATATGTGCATGCATGTGTATATGAGTGTGTGCATGAACAAAAAAGTCTCTTGAATTAAAACTGAGCAACCCAGTGTCACAAAAACACTTGTATATACATAATATAGTTGAATATTCAAATATGAAGTGTTGGATTATTTCGATCATGATTTTTCTAAATAAAAATCTGAAAATTTATTCCAGTTTTTTTTTTTTTGTCTATTTAAATTCTGTTTGCAAACTCACCACACAACACTAATGGTCAGTAACTATACTTTTTAGCCATTTGTTTTCTGAAAAAAATGAAACTTGCATTTGAAAATTGCATATTCTGTTAGAATTTTACAGTCAAATAAACAAAATATGTGAAAAATATTTTACCCTTAGGTCTTAAAGGGTTAAGGACGACAGAATAAGATGACATTAAGGACGACAAAACAAGACGACAGTAAAGATGACCTTAAGGACAACAGAATCAGATGACAGTAAGGATGACAGAACAAGACAACAAGATCAGAACAAAATGACAATAAGGATGAATGACTGTAGACAAAGACAAATGTGTAGTACAGTGCACAAAGCAGTCCTTTTTGGCACAAATGGAACCCCATATTAATGGACGATTAATGGATGTCTGCCACCAGGGGGCGCTTGGGGGTTCAAAATCCCGAATCTCCGTTCAAACCTCAGGAATTTATTTATTCATTCATTCATTTAGAACTCTAAAAATATAATCGATTAAATATGTTCATTACAAGTAAAACTAATTTCATTTGCCTTGCCCAGTATGTTAAATGACTGTGATTGGGTCTGGATAATATAGGTAATAAAGTTTATTTATTAGGATTAACCTCTTGAGATATACCATTTCGTTTTAGATAATCTGAGTAATAATATTTTCTTGATGAATGTCAAAACCTACTGAATTTCAGGCACCTACTGAATGTAGTGAAAAGGAATAAAAAAAGAAGAGAAAAAAGTATCAGCCTTTCTACCACAATGCATCTGACCTTTTTTTTTTACTTTGCCCATTGAATACCCTCATTCATTCTTTTCTCGCATATTCTGTTATTCTATTAATAGACATTGGTAAGAGGGTACACGTGAATGTGATTTCACCAAGTACAACATGTTCCTGGATCAACATCCTTGTTGATCCTGGAACAACATTTCAATAAACCAATCAGAATTGAAGGATAACTTTTCAGGAAATGTCAGTTTTAGGCGTATGATCAGAGTTAAATTCTTCTACACCCTTATTAATCAGCTATCATTTTCCTCTGGTATTAGGAATAAATTATGGTTAGGGTTAGGTTTAGGGTAGGGATTGGGTTAAGTCTATATTTTTGGACAGTAATGTTGATCCAGGATCAACAAAAGATGTTGATCCAGGAACATGTCTTATTTGGCAAAATCACGGCGACCGCACATCCAAAGCTGAAAGCTCTATGGCTAGTAAGTTTTGGCTCATGAATATTGATTAGGAGGCGTAACTAGACAACAAATTGCCTGGAAAAGGGACACCTTTTGCCAAAGCTGTGTGCTGTGTATATTCAGACCAATTTTATGTCAGTTTCTCAACTTCCCTATGAGGGTATTTACATTTACATTATACATTTAGCAGACACTTTTATCTAAAGAAAATTACACTGCATTACATTTTATCAGTTATGCATACAGTATTCAGTTCAATGGGAACTCAACCAATGATCATATGACATAGCCATGCTGTCATGTTTGAACATCAGGAAAGTGCTTTTCCACATTTCTTCTGTTTAAAATGTTCTCCAAACTAAATGTTTAAAAAATGATATGTTCACACATTTGTTTTATAATGTATGCACTATAATGCATGGAAAACACTGAAATTGTGTGTTATGGCATTTTTGGTTTAAAATGAAATAACCTTGGCTCACACAAGTTTTGACTTTTGTTGGGGGTCAAACAAATAAATGTTCTCTATTATATAGTCAACATTTAAAGTGGGTCAAAACCTTCCATCAAAGTTGTCCTAAAACCAAAACAATACCTGTTCTTGTCTTAGGACAACTTTTTTGATCCACTTTAAATGTTGACTACTGTAGATTAGTGGTAAGAGGTGCTAATGTTAAATGTTTGCTGTTTTCGCCTGATTGTTTCCTTTTAATGATTTTTGATGAATTGTATTGAATCCAGTTGTGACCCTGGACCACAAAACTAGTCACAAGTAGCACGGGTAGGCCTTTATTTGTAGCAACAGCTAACAATACATTGCATGGGTCAAAATCAAAAAAATCATTAGGATATTCAGTAAAAATCATGTTCCATTAAGATATTTTGTAAATTTCCTGCCATAAATATATCAAAACTGATTTTTGGATTAGTAATATGCATGGCTAAGAACTTAATTTGGACGAATTTGAAAGACAATTTTCTCAATATTATATAATATAATAATTGTTTTACACCCCTCAGATTCCATACTTTCAAACAGTTGTTTCTCCAAATATTGTCCTATCCTAACAAACCATACATCACTGAAAATCTTATTTATTCAGCTTTCCTATGTATACATACAGATATTCAGATGTATACAGTAAATCTCAATTTCAAGAAACTGAAATTAACCCTTATGACTGGTTTTATGATTGAGGGTCACAGTTAGGACCCCCACCATAAAAATTGCACCCACATAATAAAAGGGTTTTAAAACTCAGCTCTCCTTTAGGCAACCAGAGAGGAAAGGGAAATGCTGACACTCTTCCTCTGAAGTTTTCTGTTCACCCAAATACACAGAGACACACCTACTAAGTTTACACTCATAATACGGACCACCGGTGATTCTTTACTTCTTTACTCACTCCGTGTGATTATTAACTTTTGCTTAAACGCTGTGTGCCAAGGTTTTCCCAAGGTTATTTATTTTTACAAACAAAAATGCTTACCAATGCCAAAATCACATAACACACACCTCCGACAGGGGTGTAGTGCGAGAAGCTGGACCTGTTGCAAGACTACGTTGTTTTGGACGTTTATTGTCTTTTCGCTTTCACCATCAAGGACAAGAGTCCCTGCAGTCTTAGAATGATGTAACAAACGCTCTTAAAATCAGTTCCGCCACCTGCGCGCTTTTATTTGGTGACAGTGCGATGAGCGCGTGATCGAGAGCGCTCAGCCATTCGCTTCTCCTCTCGGAACTCTGACGGGATGTCAGCCGCTGTTCGTAGAAACTCGTCCAAAACCGGGGACGGCATGGAGCCCAATCCGAATGGAATTCGGACGATACGCAGAGAGCTGTCGAATGAGTATACACACAATGAATGGGATAATATTATGGAGTCTTCATCCAGAGGTAGGGACGCCGGTGAGCAGCACGACCGCCGTAAGTATTTGTAATGCATTATTATGGTAATGATGAACGTATGAAGTTGACCTTAGCTTTTAAATAATATGACCATACATATTGCACTGCCTGATACTGGATACAATCTCTATTAAAACAATTTATGAATATGAAAATCATGTCAATTAAGTAAAGAGAATTCTAAATTCTCAATAATTGATTTGATTTGAGCAGATGTTGCTCTCCAAGTGCTATGGCTATGCAATGACTTAAAGCACAGAAAACAGCTTCTTGTTTTGGATCTTATGAACACTGTATTAGTTGGTAGTCATTTCATTGAACTTTTCTGTGTCCTTCACTTTCCATCCTGTTAGTCTTTTGCAAAATCCCTGAAACTAACAATGGCATTATCCTACAGGAAGTGACATCACCAAGTATATATTAGAAATGGATTTAACAGATTCTGTGATGTTTTGTGGTATTAACTGCCCTGCTAAAAAAAAAAAAAACAGCTAAAACCAGCCAACCAGCTTAGGTCATCCAGACTGGTTTTAGAGGGGTTTTGGCCACTTCCAGGCTGGGAAACCAGCTGGAACAACCAGCTAAAACCATCCTGACCAGCCTAGCCAGGCTGGAAGACCAGCTAAAACCAGCTACTTCCAGCTTAAACCTGCCTAGGCTGGTTTTAGCTGTTTTTTTTTTCAGCAGAGTGGTTTGTCTCTAAAACATACAAAAGACCAGTTTTGAAAGTTGACACCCTCATGTAAGCTACCTCTATATCCCACACTACTCAACGGCTAACAGGTCTTCATTTTCATTCTGTTAGTTTGTTGTTAAGGTAATTAAGTTGGACTTGATTACAGTATTTCTGAAAGCCTGATGTAAAATTCCTTAAAGTACAACAGAGTTATATTCATCTAGTAAAGTGTTATAAAAGTAATTACCCACATCATTGTTGGGACCAAGATTAAGGGAGTGTGCAATTTTTTTATTAATTTTTTCAGATTTTAAGACCTCGAGAGGAAGCATCAAGGGTACTTCAGGAGCTTCTGATGATAATATACCAACAGGTGAATCCTGCTCTTTACATACAATAATCACATCATAATCTCAAATAAGAATAAAATACTTTGGAGAAAAACTGTCTAGAGTTGACAGTTCTTGGTCAGTTTCTGGAACATTTTATTCACCCTCATGCCATTCCGAACCTGTATGACTTAATAGAACAGAAAAGAACATATTCTAAAGAATGTTGGGAACCAAACAGTTTTTGTTACCATAGACTTCCATTATACCGTTACTGAGGGATTTCTCAAAATATCTTCTTTTATGTTCCATAGTAGAAGTAAAGGGTGAGTAAATGACAGAATTTAATATTTCAGTGAACTATTCCTATATTAGTTGAACTCTGACCTGCTTTGGTGACACTCAAAAAAGAGTAACTTTTAGAGATCATACATTGGACTTTACAAAGCCCATTGACTGTCATTTATTAACCCTCTCTGCTAAACACAGCAGTGGAACATCACATGAGTATGGTAAAATACAAAATCAAAACTGTGGATTGAACAGTTTAGAATATTGCTCTTGAGAATGTTTTAGATTATAAATGAATACAGTAGAACTACACCTGGAATTTACAGCATTATAAAGGTTTGGTTTATTATGTGATCTTACATTAACTGACTGGCCTCTTTACATCACTGAATCACTTTCCTTACACATTTACTAGAGCTGACTGGAATATTTTCCATGTGGAAGTTGATCTGTATTGGATGCAGTGGTAGATACAATGTTAACTGTATACACTGTTTCCTTTTGCAGTTTTGGCTATGCAGCTGGCTATGGTGGAGGGGCCAGATCGACTTCCTGCTGATGAGGGCACACAGGAAGTGCTTTGCAGGAAACTTTGTGTGCTGGAAGCTGACCTCTCAGGGGTCGTAACCTTAATCTCTGTATGGTCATCTCTATTCAGACTACATAAAATATTCTAAACTTTTCTGAAACGCATTTTAGATAAATACACACCATTTAACATACTGATTTCCCTGTCTTGCAGGAACTGTCTGCTCACTTTGTATCCATCAACAGTGAAGAAAGGACTATATTTATTACTTTTAAAACCCTTGAAGAAATATGGAAGTTCAGCACATATCACAAAATGGGTCTGTTTTAAATAAATGCTGTTCTTTTTTAACTTTCCATTCATCGAAGAATCAACATTAATAATTGATCACCAGTAATTATTGATAATAATTGAGCATCAAATCAGCATTAGAATGATTTCTGAAAAATTGGTGGTGTATATTAATAGCTAAATATCTGATAAGACTTACCAAATGTGTCATTTCCACCAGGCTACTTGGGTCAGTGTATGGAAAACCTTCTCATGAACCAGGAGTTCTGGTTAATCTCCCTCGATCAACATTCAGGAATTGAGATCTCAATTAAAGAAGAGACACTAAATTTGATGTACAAAGGCTTCCTAATGCAAGAAGGTAACAAAATAGTGTTTATGAACACTGTACTTTATATGAATGAAAATTAAGCTATTTAATTTCAGAAATAGACTGCTACGTGTATGAGTGAATAAAACAATATTGTTTACTTTTTAGGGTCTTTCTTTGGATGCTGCACAGCAAATCAGATGTTTGATAGCTCTACGTCAGGTAGTGACCTTTATCTTGAGAAGGGGGATATTGCTCTGTTTGAGCCTCCATTCCTAGGATCAGGGTGGACAGTAATGTCACTTGCAGATGGGGCTAGAGGAACCAAACCAAAACCTGCTCTGGAGCCGGTCATTCCCTTTCATGAGTATGTGCCACCATCTGAATTTCATAGTAACTCATTGTTATAAAACCAACCGAGCACCCACAACTAAGAACAATGAATTTTTTTTTTTTAACTTCCCAAGGTGGTTTCTAAAGTCCTGCCCAGAGAGCGTATTAGTGGGTGGTGGAAAGGACACCAGCGACCTTCCCTTCCAGATTGGTGAGAAAATGTTACATTTTAATTTTACACTCCCAGGTTTCCATCCAAGTGGATGG
Source organism: Labeo rohita (assembly GCF_022985175.1). Lineage (NCBI taxonomy): Eukaryota > Metazoa > Chordata > Actinopteri > Cypriniformes > Cyprinidae > Labeo > Labeo rohita. Next base: position 15,400,397 of record NC_066875.1, on the reverse strand, counting down.
CTGCTATTTGAGAACGCAGTCGTATAAGACAGTTCTGGGAGGCAATTATACAGAAATACTTTGATGACAGACTTTGCTCTGGCATTTCAGAAAGACCATAACAATATTCCAGATGCTGTGGAACGAGATCGGTCCGCTGGTTAGTCAAATCTTGCCGTTCCATAGCGCAAAGTCACACGACTTTTTTTGATGCGCATAGAGGAATTTATTCAGCAAATGCGTTTCCATCTTCCATTATTGGCATTAAGCCTTTTTTGCACAAGTCAAAAACCACCTCAAATATGAGTAATAACTTTTTTGCGAATTATTTTTATTATTATTTTTATTCGAAATTTGGCGTTTCCATCCCTTGTTTCTGATGCGATAGGCTACTTCAAAATGTGCATTAAAACAGAGTGATAACAAACACTGACAAACAAATAACATACATGCCACAAATACTACAGAATACTGAAGATGACTAAAAACATATATGTTACATTTGTCACTTTCATCTTCAGAGTCCTTCCCTGTTGAAAAAAACAGCATATGCTTGTTAGGTAGGCTTTGGTGCTGGTATGCTGCTTTTGGCTGGTCCTTTGCTGGTTTGTGCTGGTCCAGGACCAGCATAAACCAGCTAAGGACCAGCAAAAACCAGCAAAGGACTATCATAAACCAGCTTAAACCAGCATATCATCACCAAAACCTACCTAACCAGCATATGCTGTTTTTTCCAACAGGGTTAAGAATTAAGAATTTCACAAAAGCCTGTATAGCCAACAATTCAAACTGTTACAAAAAAGGAAAATTCTTAGTTTGGTCATTACTGTTTTAAAAGATGTAGAGCAAGAAGCTTTAAAATTTAAATAACTAGAAAATGTTTGAGGATAAGTGAAGAGAGAAAATAGATGTAAGCTGCACACGATCTAGTGGTTTTACGCTGACTTAACTCTTGTGGGAGTTTTAAAGGGGTCTCTGATTACAATTTCGCTTTTTTAACTTTAGTTTGGTATAATGGGCCTGTTTGATCATAAACAACATCTACTATGCTCAAAGTTCAAGCAAAGGGAGAAATTATCTTTTACAGAATTTGCTTTGTAAGGCCTACAACAAACATCTGGTAGAGACTACAATATATTTATATTTATATATATAGGATATATATATATTTATATAGGATATATATTTAAAGAAGATTACTGTAATTATTATATAACTTTTTTAAAGGAATAATTCGCCCAAAAATGAAAATTCTGTCATTAATTACACACTCTCATGTTGTTCCAAACTCGTAAACCTCCGTTCACACTACAAGCGACAAAGCGACATGATCCCATTCATTTCAATAGAGAGCTGGCGATTGTTGGCGACCAGATGGGCCGTATCCAGCCAAGTTCAGAATCCCTCAACTTTATGCAAATGAAGAGCGACTTTCAGGAGCGACAGCCAATAGGAAAGAAGACGGTAGAGCTCATGTGATCATTCTCCTCTCAGCCATAGATAAGCATACGCAATGGATATTTTTTTTTGTATGTACAGATTTAATTTAAATTTATATTATATTTAGTCTTTTGCCTCCAAAATGTTTGTATTTAGTGGCAAGAAACCTGATTCATTGTCAAGGCAACCAGTAGTGTGAACGCCCACTAGCAACCTCATCGCCAGCCCCTGGCAACATGCAGCGACATACCTTTGTTCATCTTCAGAAAACAAATGAACATATTTTTGATGAAATCCAAGCGCTCTCTGACCTTGCATAGACGGCAACACAACTGACATGCTCAAGGCCCAGAAAGGTAGTAAGGACATCGTTAAAATAGTCCATGTGACATCAGTGGTTCAACCACAATATTATAAAGCTAAGAGAATAATTTCCGTGTGCAAAGAAAACAAAAATAATGACTTTATTCAAAAAATGATGCAAGAGACGGCGTTTTGACACAGAACGTCGGTCTCTCTTAGTTCATCCACTGTATATTCTGGTTAAAATAAGTAATGCTGGGCAAAAAATTGCAAGTCATCCTCTCCTGTCGAATTATTCAGACATGTTTATGAAGACAGTTTTATATACAGCATGCGTCTTCTTCTGCTTGTAAACAAGGCGCAGCGCATCTGGGTTCTGGGTCAGAATACCAGCTCCTGCGTCATGAAGCACCACATGCATAAGTCGTGATACTCTCGTGAATGCACGCCGAAGACTGACACGGAAGAGAATAAATTGTTAAATAAAGTTGTTTTTGTTTTCTTTGTCACAAAAAATATTTGTATTTAAAAAATATATTATGGTTTTACCATTTTTGAGGTTAAAACACAATTTTAATTATGTCCTTGACTACCTTTCTTTATATATATATATATATATATATATATATATATATATATGTAACTGTGCATCATTACCATCATCACAATTTAACTTTACCACAATTGTAACAACATCTTTCACAGCTGTAGGGGTCTGTGAGGCCACAGAGGAGTATGATGCGGACGGGCCAGATGAACTGAGTTTCCAGGCTGGTGAACGCATTATCATCCTGGGCGTGCTGGTGGCCTTTTTTGATTGGTTTATGGGAAGACTGGAGAGAACTGGGGATGTTGGACTTGTCAAAACCAACTTGGTCAAAACAACCGGTTCATTTTGTGAGTAAGTGCTTGTGTAATAGTACTTCTGTTGTGTGGTTTGTCTCAAATGTCTGTTTTTACATTTTTACTCACAATAACTTTACCCTGTGCTTACATCACAGATCATCTGACATATTCTTGAAAGATGAGGACAGACAAATTGTAACCTTGGACCAGGAGAAAATCAAAGAGGACACTATTGCTTTATTGAAGAAAATATGCCAGTCTGATGTTGGCACAAACTACAAACTTGGTAAGGTTCACAGGGATTTGCATCTTAACATTTTAGCATTTATAAATTAAGTTTTATTTGCTTTTACAACAGTGTCTGTGCTATGAACAGCATTTGTCTAAGAAAAAACTGCTAACAACTTTATTTACAAAAAAGAGGTTTTTCTAACAGACCACAGAGGTTGAATTACAGGCACAAAGCAACTACGACAACACAAAAAATGTCAACTAAAGTCTTGTATATATCCTGGTCGTAAGCTTTTCTATTGTGTAGTGTAAACACAGCTAAGAACCTAAACCATCATTACTGCTCCACCTTTGGGAAACTAAACTCAAGATTAGGAAACTAATTTGTCACTGCAAGAACTAGTGACCTATACAAGAAATGCTAGAACAGGTAACCAGCACAATCAGGATTCAATGTAATTTGCACAGGAATATTCTTGGCATGGTGGACATATTAAAAAACTCAAAAATCAGTAGAGCTGCTCATCCAGGGAAGAACTCGTGGTGCTCTGAGACCAGCAATCACATTGCAGGCAGTGCTAGAGTTTTCCCTAATGCAAAGAGAGATGTGTGGTCATGATTCTGTTATTTTAGTTTAAGATTCAACCACTCTGATCAAAATGAACCATTACCAAACCTAAATGCTACTGTGTATGATTCCGTAATGTTGTTAAGTTAACTTTAAACTGACCTGTCCTGAGAAAGTGATTTGGACACATCACAGACAAAAGATGGCGCTGATGTTACATGCTTGTCCACCTCTGTAAGACGCAGATACAATTTGATGTTAAAACATCCATAGCATGCTCATTCATAATTTCAGAAATTTATCTTTGGGGTCTGTTAGAATACATTTACATGCTCTTTTTTAGCCTTTTCTTTAAAGCCTCTCCCTTCCAAAATGCCCAGACTACATTGACTGGCCAGCTGGCCCAGTCTGTCATAATTGATCAACTACTTAGAGCATGTGTCAGAACTGTAACAACCCTTACCACATTTTAAACATCATACCAAAGCTTTTAGTACAACTGCAAGTTTGAGAAATTTTGAAAACAATTATTCATTTCTATTTAATTTTTAACACAGTTCTGTTGCTAGAGGTAAAAAATGACTATTATTAAATAAGGATACAGATCTGAGTTTTACCTTCATCCCAGTCCTCATCACACACAGGAGCCGTCCAGGTGCTTACTGGGATTTGAAACTTGCTATCAGTCTTGTCACTGGCCACTGCCAATGAACATTGCAAATGAATCAGGTTCATTATGAATGAAGTGTGTCTGCATTATTATCTAACATGATGAAGGTTAAAGGGTTAAACAGAGCTTACCGGAGGTGTCATTAACAGAGCATCGGTCAACACAGGTTGAGATGTGTTGGGACAGCTCATGTTTTCTCATCAAGTGGCGTGCATTGAATGGACAAGTCCATAATTCACCGACTAATTCAGGATGATTCTACAAAAGACAATCTTCCAGTGAATATAACACATGCTGGCTTTCTCCTATTATTTAAACTCTGCCTGTCCCTTTCTTACAATCAACTGCAAGCTAACATTTAGATCTGCCTCCGTCCCTTTCGCAAACAGCTTGACTGACAGGCGATCTGACCATCATAATGCCAAATCCGCAGAGCCACAAAACAGTATTTGTTGTTTGACTTTCTTAAAAGCTGAGACTTTGTTTCATACCAGAAATAACCTGCTCTGTCTTGTCTGTTGTTCCACAATGTATTTTTCACTGCATGAGAACATGATGTGTAGTGTGAGAATGGCATTGTTTGTCGGAATCAGCAACAGTAACTAAGGAAGGCGGGTTTTTGCGAACGGGTCAATTAACACCCGACTGACAGAACATCGGCTTCCACTGAACCATAAGAATGTTAAATATTCAACAAATGTTTAAGCCTAGACTTCAGTTCTGTTTCATGATAGGAGTTCATTGTAGGTGCTTTGCTGTTGCTCATTGCATTCTGGTGTGGGAGACCAACACCATTAGGTTTAATTTACAAATGATATTTATTAAAATGTAAATATAAAACAGCTCTTGAATCACTGAAATGCTTGTAAGGCAGCTGTCAAATTACAGATTCTCCTATTCTTTTTTTAATTCAAGTGGAGCATTTACAGTCCATTTTGTAGGCCTACATCTTATTTACACATTTTTTAAAAACTTTAAATAATTTTAAGTAATCTTGTGGCCCCATTGGGGGTTCACTGGTTGAGAAGAGCTCATAACCAGAACATTGTCACTGGCTCTACTATAATAATTTGTTGTGGAAGCTTCTGCAAACGCACCTTCCTGCATTTGATGAGATGGTATGGGAACCGGCAGGCCCGGATCAGATGATGTGGGTCATAGGGGCACAACAGCAGTTTGTCAGGGTTGCAGAAATCTGTAAAATCCGTAATAATGAAAGCAACTGTAAAGTAATGCAAACCGATGATGTCTCAGTAGGTGCGGGTGTTATTAAAGCTCCATCCGGCCCATGTGCACTTCTACCTTGAGCTTCTTCCCATCGTGGAGCTGTAACAACGGGCTTTGAGTCGCTGCTTTTCTTCGGCATTTCACTTACACACTGTCCAGCGGTTTTAAATACTAAAACAGAAAGTCGTTATCACTAAAACAGTCGTCTACAAATCGCGGTGCTCATCAAAACAAAACTCAACAGAGACATAATAGCTAACGTACTAAAAATTGTGCGTGGTTTATTTACTGTTTTTGTGGTTCATGTTTGCATATAAAGTACACACAGACAGCACAGTGCCACAACATTTTTGAACTTACAGGGATGGGTCGTTATTGTTTTTTTCTGCCGTGTAATCAATAACCCTTCTAGTAGCGCCTGACGTGATTTACACTAGTCAGCCACTTGAGGCGCTAAAGCGCAACGAAATGAACGAACATGACAGAAAACAGACTTGATTTGTATTTACATTTATTTCTTAATTTGTTTTCTTTAACAAACGTTTGTTTTACATACCACAGATCTGGCAAAAGAAATTCCAGGATCAGTTCAAAGTAAGTAATCTATCTATCTGTCTGTCTGTCTATCTATCTATCTGCCTGTCTGTTTATTGTTTATTTGTTCATTCATTCGGAGCAAATAAAACTACATTCATTTTGGTTATTAGAATGGTGTAGTAGAAATTAAAATGTGTAAATGATCATTTTTATCATTTTTAGTCATATTTAAATGACTAATGTATGGATTGATGCTTATAGATTCATGGAAAAATGTAGTAAAACCATGGTTAATTCCGTGGTTACTATGGTTTTATTACAAAAACTATAGTTAAATCAAAGTTCTTGTAGTAAAACCATATAGTTAAGTTTGTAGCATAATGGTTTTACTGTAAATTCTATGGTAAAACCATGGTTAATTTTGTGGTTGCTATGGTTTTACTACAAAAACAATAGTTAAACCATGGCTCTTGTTGTAAAACCATGGTTAATTTTGCAGTTACCATGGTTTTACTCTAAATGTTATAGTAAAACCATGGTTGATTTTCGTAAGGGTTAAAATAATTAAAATAATGATCCGTTTATTTTATTCTTTGTCTATAGCCACGACTCATCAGACAGAATTAGACAATCTAAAACAGAAAGCCAAACACATTTTGAGTGAAGTAGGTGAGTCTCAAAGAAATGATGTTTCATCAGTCAGCATCAAGCAACAGATGAAGAAAGAAGATGATGATACGCGGGCGTCCCGGAAAACCCCACGTTTTTCTGTCTGCTCAGAGAAGGACAGCACCAGTCCGGATGAACATCATTCTCTCCTCTCATTCTTGAGCAGCCGTGATCACCAGCCAGAGTTCCTGCTCTTGTACAGCGCTTACCCAGAATTCCTTATCTCACATTTTGAGGGTCACTCTGATGAGGAGGAGATAGTGGCGTATTTAGGCGCAGCCCGAGAACTGGCGCGAAAGAAGCGTGTTTTGTGGGCGCAGAGCCGAATCTGTTTTCTTCTTGGACAGCTTTGTGCAGGGAGGTCAAAGTTCTCTCAAGCTCGGGTTTATTATGAGGAAGCCTTGAATGTACCCAGGGATTGTTTTACGGACATGTTTCTGCTCTCTGCCATTTACTCCAACCTGGCACTCATCTACCTAACACAGAAGAACCCTGAAAAATTCTTCAGCTTTTCAGAACGCTTCTCTGCTTTGTTGATGGCTGTCCCTGATTGTTTGTTTGGCTGTGAGGACCCTGAGGTATTAAAATATGTACTGAAAAAGGCCATCCTGGCCAAGAATCAGCCTGCCGAGGCCCGAGCCTGCTTCCTTCTGGCAAAGCTCCACCTGAAGCTTAAAGACGGCACGAGCGCAATCCCGTTCATTGAAAGACTTTTGATCATTGCTGATGAAGTTCCTGAGGCATGTGATGAGACATTGAGCCATGTTTTCCTGGTGTTAGCAAGACTCTACAGTGACCAGAGACTGCCACACTTGACTGAAAGCTGTGCAAAGCGAGCATCACTTCAGGTCAGTGCTACACCTTGATAGTAGTTTGAGAAAGCACTTATATTAGATAAATTATATAAAAAATATATTAAATAAAAAATAAAGTAAATCTAATTACAATAAAAAGGTTAATTGTTATATAATTATATTTTATTTAATAATTTATAATTTAATTAAAAATGAAAAGATTTATTAAAACTCTAAAAAAGAAAATGATTTGTCCATTTATCCATTCTCTTTCACAGGCAGCGGCACATATTTTTTAAAAATTAAATAAAATAAAAAAATAACATGATACAAATAACATATTTTGGTTGATTACACAGAATAAATTCAAAAGTTAATAAAATTATTAATTTATTTGATGACGTAAATTTTAATATAATTTAAAAATACACTACCAGTCAAAAGTTTTAATTTCTTTTTAAGAATTCTCATCTGCTCACCAAGCCTGCATTTATTAAAATACAGCAAAAGCAGTAATATTGTGAAATATTTTACTATTTAAAATGAGTGCTTACTATTTGAATATATTTTAAAATGTAATTTATTCCTGTGATTAAAGCTAAATTTTCAGCATCATTACTCCAGTCCTCAGTGTGTCACATGATCCTTCAGAAATCATTCTAAGATGCTGATTTGCTGTTCAAGAAACTTTGTTTTAGTATTATTATCAATATTTAAAATAGTTGAGTGCATTTTTTTCAAGATCCAAAGATCAGCATTTATCTGAAATAAAATATTTTGTGACATTATACATTATACCATTCAAAAACGTGGAGTCAGTATATAGAGAGAGAGAGAGAGAGAGAGAGAGAGAGAGAGAGAAATTAATACTTTTATTTAGCAAGGTTGCTTTAAATTGTTTAAAAGTGATGATAAAGACATTTATGTTACAAAAGATTTGCAGTTTTTCTTTCTAACTTTCTATTCATCAAAGAAACCTGAAAAATTCTACTCAGCTGTTTTCAACATAAATGTTTTTTGAGCAGCAGATCTGAATATTAGAATGATTTGAAGGATCATGTGACTGGAGTAATGTTGCTAAAAATTCAGCTTTGAAATTTTGAAATTTATAATATATATTTAACTAGAAAACAGTTATTTTAAACAGTAAAAATATTTCAAAATGTTACTGTTTTTGCTGTACTCAGGATCAAATAAATGCAGGCCTGGTGAGCAGAAGAGACTTCTTTAAAAAACATTACAAAAATTTTACTGTTCAGAAACTTTAACTGGTAGTGTAAATATTTAATATTAATCAAATTATGATTTATGATTTATGCATCTTCCATTCTCTTTCACAGGTAGGAGCCACTGTGTCACACTGTCTTTGTAGTGTCTCGCTATTGTTGGAAAATGCATCAGAGCTTTATGGAGTAGCCATCCCAACACAAGTGGCTCCATACCTGACCCGTGCCGCTGCTTTAGTGCCCTCCAGGGAGGAGCCTGTCCTTGTTCATGTCCACGCTCTGTGTTTGTCCTGGCTCTTCCATAGACACAGCATGCCTGACAGAGCTGTTCGCTACATGTCCGCTGTCCTCGACCACAGTGGTATGTCCAGCATTGGCAATTCAGACGCTACTGCAGCTCTCCTATGGCTGGCATGGCTGTACATCTGCAACCAGCAACCCGGCACAGCTCTGAAAGTGCTAGACGCTGTGCTGTCATCGCTCCCCGAGCACTGCACTACTCAGCTGGAAGGAGTAGTTTACAACATGCGGGCCATTTCATACAGACGTTCAGCGGACATCCGACAGGCCGCTGAGAGTTACCGGGCTGCAATTGAGATATGCGAGGAGTTTGAGGATAGACATAACTGGGCCGTAGCGCTGGCCAACTTTGGATTCATGTGTTTGCAAATCAAAGCAAAGAGATTGGCAGAGGAATATCTCACTCAGTCAGTGGAGCTGTTCTCGGAGCTTGAAGATGAAGGGCATGAACACAGTTTTATTTTAGTGCTTCTTGAGTTGGGGAAACACTTTGTTTCCCAGGGAAACCATGAGAATGGGAAGATCTACTACGAATGGGCCCTGCTGATTGCTATGTTTATCAGTCACATTGATAGTAAGTGCTTGATCTAAGAAATTCTATAGTGATTGTATGTCAACATAAAAACCCAAATGACTAATAGTCTCAGGTGTCCCCAGAATGTGTCTGTGAAGTTTCAGCTCAGAATACCACACAGATCTTTTATTATATTTTGAAAATTCCTACTGAGTGGAACCAGAAACATGCTGTTTTTGTGCATGTCTCCTTAAATGCAAACAAGCTGCTGCTCCCCGCCCTCTTTTCCAGAATAGGACTCTTACAGGTGGTATCTCAAGGTGCATTCACACCATATCAGAATTCCCGTAATTACGAGATTCCAACTTGTAACGTTCACGTCCTCGTAGAACTCGTAATTACAACTTTTGAACTGAGAGTCTTCTGAGAGCTACGACTTGTACCACATGACCGCTGTACCACCTGACCAACGTAGGTTCTGTTTAGGCGTTGATACTGTTGCCACTTGGCCATTAGAACTGGTACACCGTTGTTGCTTGCGAGAACAAAATGGCGGCATCGTGGGTTGAAACTTGCAGATTAAGGAGCGGAAATATTATAATAAGATCCCCTTTCTTCGTCACGGGGGGAGGGAAATCTAAGTGGCTCGTTTTTTCACATGCTTGCAGAGAAAGGCTTACCAAAATAAAGTTATTAGATTGTCCTTTTTTACGTTTTCTGTGTTGGTCGATGCACCGGGGACCCTTTTATAGCACTTAAACATGGAAAGTCTAATTTTCATGATATGTCCCGTTTAAGGCTTTTATTTACATACAAGCATTGATCAACACACATACATAGAACTAATCAATTATGGTAAATGGAAAGCCAACCATATTTGAGGTGCAAACTTCATTTGTCCTAGCATTTAGCTCAAACATGCTTTCGTTTGAACAAACTTCACTGTGTTGATCCATGTAATGACATGAGAGTGAGTAAATGATGACAGAATTTTTATTTTTTGGGTCAACTATCCTTTAATACTTGATCCTAGTGTTGTTCATGTCTGTGGACAGTATTCTGAATAAGAAATGTATTCATAAACTTAACTGGCTGCATTCTAGTATGTCTACATCCAGTCAGTTCCCTATGGATAAAATCAGTTCCCATCACTTTTAGTATTGTATATTTTTGTTAATGTCAACAGACTTACCTCAGAAATACTTTCTTTGTGTAACAACAGGCCAGCTGCAAGCCACACGTCACCTGTGTCAGCTATACGAAGAAGTATGTCCAGATGAAGCCCAGTGTATCATCTACAATGAGCACCAGCTGAACCTTCTTCAACAGACTGGAGACAAGAGCTTAGAGGGAGAAATACTGGAGAAGATCAGCCAGCTGTACCTGAACCTGGCTACTGAGAAGTGAGACCTACTCATTATTAGGTTTATGGGAGATGTTCTGAATATATATATATATATATATATATACACTGCAATACGAGAAATAGTTCATCCAAAAATTACATTTTCATTTATTCACCCTACGTCACTCCATTGTGGAATGTTATTTTGTTGGCTTTCTTTCTTCTGTGAAACAAAAATGAAATTTTTTGAGAAATGTCTCAGCGTTGTTTGTTTTTATTTTCATCACAATTTTAGTTAGTGATCACTGGTGGTCACCAACATTCTTCAAAATATCTTCTTTTGTGATAAACGAAAGTCATATAGGTTTGGAATGACGTTAGGATGAGCAAATTATGGCATATTAATTTTTGGGTGAATTATCTCTTTAATTCGATAAATATAATAAAGTTCTCAAGTGTCCAGGAAAGACAAAGAGGTTTAGCCCAAAGTTGTTGTAATAATAATGAGTCGCCAGTAGTAAGACATCACAAATTATTAAGTTCGTCATGTTGTCTCACAGAGCCAGTAGAGCTGCTTTAGAGTACACCAAGCAGAGCTTGGGCATCTTCATCGACTTGGGCAAAAAACGCAAGGAGGCTCATGCCTGGTTAAAGGCAGGAAAGATTTACCACATCCTCCAACAGACAGAGCTAGTGGACCTCTATGTGCAGGTGAAAACCTTCTTCATTCAGCAGTCCTTCCCTGCATTTTTTAGAGTTACTGTTACTGGAAACATAATTTCAATCTCTAAATCAAATTTAAATATGATAATGTGAATTTTGTATACACCTAATATGTCTCAATGCATTGACTGGCAGTTAAATTTATGCTAAGTTCTGTTATGAAACTTTAGATGCTGCATGCTGATGGGTCCTTAATTCAAACTGATGATAATCACAGTGTTAAAGTGCCCCTATTATGGATTTTTGAAAATTACCTTTCATGCCATGTGTAACACAGCTCTAAGTGAATGAAAATACAAAGTTTCGTGTTCAGCGGAGCAAACATCAGTTGGTTTTACTGTATGTGTGTCGCATATAGACTGCTTTCTGCCGCCTGCAAATAGACTATTTTGAGGATACAACTGATTGTCATTCATTTGCCGCTCTGATGGCACTCAGAGGACTTCCACTTCCAAGGAAAATCATCAACATTATTATCTCTGACATGTGTTTTATTGAAATAAATACATTGTAATCGTCTAAAACGCATACTTTACTTCCTGAACAAGTGCAGACTCGAATCCGTGTTGCTTTCATAATCATGCAAACCGTACCACAGTTCGAGTGCAACCACCACCTTCAGGTAGTCTCAGGTTCTGTACCCCGGTGCACACCGCGTTCACATGACAGCTTTCACACTAGCCAAACGTACTGAACTCTGACGTCAAACGAACCTGGGTGCGCACTAAACATGCTAATGTAAAAGTGCCCTTAGGGTAGGTCGAAATTTTCCCATCTCATTTTCTCCTCCAACTTCAAAATTGTCCTACATCGCTGCAGAAGTACCAGCCCAGTGTTTACAAAGTGAACAATGTAGAACGGTTTTAAATTTGGAGGAGAAAATGGGATAGGAGTTTTTCAACATAGTCTAACTGTCTAACAGAGTACACATGTGCATCGCAGAGCTAGACAAGATGAGCATTTGTGGTTAAAAAGTGTATAAAAATGTATTTTTAAGAATTAATTAATTACGAAAATGACAGATCATTTTGCTAGAAAAGACCCTTATTCCTCAGCTGGGGTCGTTTAGAGCCCTTTGAAACTGCATTGAAACTGCATTTTTAACCTTCAATTCGTTGAGCACCATTGAGGTCCACTATATAGCGAAAAATCCTAGAACGTTTTCCTCAAAAAACTTAATTTCTTTGCGGCTGAAGAAAGACATGAATGAGGGTGAGTAAATTATCAGGAAATTTTTATTCTAAAAGTGGAATAATCCTTTAAAAATTATTGCTCTCGTCGGCACCAATAGCCTCGTGGTTAGCGCGCTGACGTGGTGCGTTGCGCTGTAGGCGTCCCGATCCCGCCCCCTTCTCTCTCTCCTGCTTCACTTCCTGTCCACCTACACTGTCCTATCTAATAAAAAGGCATGAACGCCAAAAAAAATCTAAAAAAAAAATATTGTTGCTCTCATGTACTCTGTAGCATGCAAAATACGTATGTAGTTGTGTGTGTTGTGTTCCCTCCACTCAGCTTGTAGGGCTCCAGATAACTGGCTAACAGCAATATCTGTGTGCTCGCAATTGTCTACAAATGTGTCGATAAATAGCGAATGTTTATCATTGTTATTACTTGGAGTTATGATGAAGAATAGACCAATATGTTGGTGTACAAACTGCAGTGCTTTGTCAGTGCATTTCTGAGTTAGGCTAACGCATATACCATGGCTGTTTGGGTGTTTAATGCTAATGGGCATTCCGTTTTTGACATGCGCTGCATGCAGTAGACCAATCACAACAGACTGGGTCGGACTAATCACAGCAGATTACTGTAATGTAAAGGAGGGGTTTGGAAAAAATGTATCATTGAGCGCTTCGTTTGGGAGTTGTTGAGCAAATAAGGTAAAAATAAATGCATATTATAAGACAATGAAAGTGTTTTTTGACCTTGCATGCATGTCAACCTGTTGTTGGAGACTCCCAAAACCAAAATATGAACCTTTCATAATCCATAATAGGGGCACTTTAAACTACGTGACACAAGCTGATTGGTTCATGTTGCATATGCAGCCAATAAGCTTGCTGCTTCACACTTAAATGGCTGGTTAGCATTCACTAGAGCAATTTGTAGTTCCTCTGAAACCCTTCACCTTCCCTAGCTCCACCTGTATAGATCTGCTACGGATTATTATATATGCTATTTGTGCAGCAGCAGTATGTATTTACAGCACCATATTAATGTATGTAATGGCAGTAGCACTTTCCTGTACTTGCTTTGCACCAGCAATTCAGCAGCGTGGCAGATCTATTAGGCCAAAACCAATACATTAACGTTGTCATATCCATTACCCTGCTAAAATATTCTGATTGTTGTCATGATATAAATAAATGTATTGTGTTAGGAGTATACTAATGGTGATAGAAAAATATACATAATATAATGGTGAGAACACACTACCAACTCCTTCAGTGCCTTTTAGAAGCATCCAGTGTGTGCGTGTTTGTGTTTGTGGTTAAGTACTAGGGACTTGTAGGAAAAAAGGCAATTTGACAGCATGCCGTTACATTTCAAATAAGATGTTGCTGGACATTTGCTTTACCTTTTCTTTAGAGGTGAATTATAGGCCTGTTCTGTATGTAACAGGTAGCCCAAGACATGGCTTTGAGCACAGGAGACACACTCTTCACCCTGGAGATGTTGGAGGCAGCTGGAGATGTGTTCTTCAACAGTTCACAGGACAGGGAGAAAGCCATCTGCTTTTACAGGGTATATCAGGCATATGTTGTTGACGAAGAAGGAAGTCTTTCCACAATGTGTTGTCAGGTCCCTGTTTCCTTTTTTAGTATTTTTCATTAGAAAACATTAATCACAATCATAATCCTTCCGTTTGTTTGTATGTGTGCTGTGAATGTGTGTTCATAAGGACCGAGCCCTTCCCATCGCGGTGAAGACGAGCAGTGTGCGCTCTCAGCTCAGGCTGTGTAATAAGCTTTCAGAGCTTCTGCTGCAGCTGGGACAGTGTTCAGAGGCCATTGAGTTCACTCAAACAGCATTAGACATTAGCATAAGTCTGGGTAGGTTAACACATGTGCGCAAACTCAAGCTCACTTAAACCCTGTTATGTAGAACTGTGACTTGTTTTTTCTATATCCAAGTTATTCATTATATTATACTGATTTATAATCTTTCACAGATTGTGGCTTTCTGCCAGATATCTGTTTTGAGAATGAAGCACACATGGTAAACTCATGTTCGTGACAGTACACAGCCAAAAACCTTTAAAGGCAGATAACAGTCTTTCCCTTTATGTGTGTATTTTCTTACAGCTGACAGTTTAAATGAGCGGGTGGCATTTCATCGACTCGCAACTTTGTACCATTGTCTGGGTCAGTTTGAAATGGCAGAGCACCACTTTCTGAAAGCCCTGTCCCTGTGCCCCTCACCCCTGCGCTATGATGAGGAAGCCCTGTACTATGTCAGGGTTTACAAAACACTTGGAGACATTATCTTCTATGATGTAAAGGTAAGCCAGTGGATGTGTGCCATTGGTTTTGCCAATGTCAGGCTGGTGAGAATGATAAAACAAGCAATATAAAACTCCATTATAGTGGGACGAATAGCTTGTTTACAGTTGTCACTATATATGAAGTTGAGACAGATGTAAGTATTTTAAAATAAAAAATATATATATTACTTTTAACTCCAGATTTGTACTTCTAAATGAACCAGAAGATGGCAGTCTAAGTACATACTCAGTAAATATTTATTCATACCTCTTTCACAGTCACATCCCAAGTAGAAAATATATGATAATAATAAATTATAAGTTGATTGTTTTACTAACATTTGGTGTTTGAGGAGTTTTAATTTTGGACCCTGGCAAAGATGCTAAGGGTGTTTTATACACAGCTGCTGAATGCAGTGCAGAAGCTATGGTATCCATTAGGGGTATGGTATTGATGATAATTATGATAATTAAAAAATGAAATATTGTTGTCGTGTTAATTAGGGGTGTCATAATATACTGGTATTGTTGATAACCATGATATTTGATGAAAAGCTCACAGCGCTAAACTCAATAGTGCCAAATACTTTTTTTCTTAATAAAACAATAAGACTAATATTTTAACACTTACAGACAGTTTCACAGACAGGGCTTAGCCTAAGCCATGATTAGGTCATAGGTTAATTAAGACATTTTTATAAAAATTAAAAACATTACTGGTGTGCATCTTGAGAGAAAACAAAAGCCCTAATAAATTTTAAAATCAGTCAGTGCAAGTTTCTTTCAGTTCAGACAGCTCAGACTTACAATTTAGTCTAGGACTATGCTTAAGCCTTGTCTGTAAAACCGGGGTTAGAAGTAATATTTGAATCTCTTAATAGAACAATAGGACTAATATTTTAATCCCTTAATGGAACAATAGGAGTAATATTTTAATCCCTTAATGGAACAATAGGAGTAATATTTTAATCTTTTAATAGAACAATAGGATTAATATTTTAATCTCTTAATAGAACAATAGGATTAGTATTTTAATCTCTTAATAGAACAATAGGATTAATATTTTAATCTCATAATGGAACAATAGGATTAATATTTTAATCCCTTAATGGAACAATAGGAGTAATATTTTAATCTCTTAAAAGAACAATAGGATTAATATTTTAATCTCTTAATAGAACAATAGGATTAATATTTTAATCTCTTAATAGAACAATAGGATTAATATTTTAATCTCTTAAAAGAACAATAGGATTAATATTTTAATCTCTTAATAGAACAATAGGATTAATATTTTAATCTCTTAATAGAACAATAGGATTAATATTTTAATCTCATAATGGAACAATAGGATTAATATTTTAATCCCTTAATGGAACAATAGGAGTAATATTTTAATCTCTTAAAAGAACAACAGGACTAATATTTTAATCCCATAATGGAACAATGGGATTAATATTTTTATCTCTTAATGGAGTAATATCACTAATATTTTAATCTCTTAATAGAACAATAGGATTAATATTTTAATCTCTTAATAGAACAATATGACTAATATTTTAATCTCATAATGGAACAATAGGATTAAAATTTTAATCCCTTAATTGAGAAATATCACTAATGTTTTATCTCTTAATGGAACAATAGGACTAATACTTTAAATTCCATAATGGAACAATAGGATTAATATTTTAATTTCTTAATAGAGCAATAGGACTTATTATTTTAATCTCAGAACAATAGGATTAATATTTTAATCTCATAATGGAACAACATGATTAATACTTTAATCCCATAATGGAACAATAGGATTAATATTTTAGTCTCATAATAGAACAATAGGAGTAATATTTTAATTTCTTAATAAAGCAATAGGACTAATTATTTTAATCTCATAATAGAACAATATGACTAATATTATAATCTCATAGTGGAACAATGGGAGTAATATTTTTATCTCATAATTGAGCAAAAAGACTAATATTTTAATCTCATAATAGAACAATGGGACTAATATTTTAATCTCTTAATAGAACTAATATTTTAATCGCTTAAAAACTATAGCAACTAAAATTATAATCTCTTAATAGGACAACAGTAGTAATATTATAATCTCAACTAATCTTCTCTTCCTCTATATCCCAGGACCCATTTGATGCTGCTGGCTATTACCACCTGGCCTTGGCTGCTGCTATGGATCTGGGCAACAAGAGGTCTCAGCTGGAGCTGTGTACTCAGTTGGCCACCATCTACCACAACTTTCTCATGGACCGTGAACTCTCGCTGTTCTTCTACCAGCGAGCACGAGCTTTCGCTAATGATCTCCATATTCGTCGTATCAACCTGGCACCAGACTACAGCTTTAGGACCACAGCCCAGTACAAAAACACAATAACTGGGGCAACAAGATAGAACTGGACCCTAACTGGAATTGAAACATCAACTGCATGCTTTTGATTTGACTTCTGTGTGAATTTCCCGTGTTTGCTTTTTGTTTGCCAGATGTTATGTGTGTTCGTTGATTTACGGAATGTCTGACTCATGAGACATGTTGATTGGTCCAGCAAGTGTTTACTGGAGTGTAAGCAATACAACTTTCAGGCACTGTCCACTTGGCTCAATATCCCATGTTGAAAGTAACTGATAAAAATTTTCTTTCTTTCTTTCTTTCTTTCTTAAGGGAAATAATTGTCTAAAACTGTAAATTTGTTGTGTTTGGTTTCCATTCTGTAAAGTCTTATTACCTTTGGTTGACACGTGCAAATGATGTCACTGACACATTTTTACCTCAACAAGGGCTTTTCTGTTCATACTAAGTGCAGAGAATGACAGGAGTTATAGTATTACATAAACATGTTCATACCTGGTGAAATACATGACTTACTCCAAACCCTCCCAGTTCAGTGAAAACAAACACATTGGCACTGTAGGGTCGAATGCCTTGGCGGCATTCAGATCGATGTGCTAAAAAGAGACCATGTCTCCCTGGTCACCAATAAAAGGTGGATTTAGTATTTAATTACTTGCAATATAAAATAGCAAGGTAATTTATAACAACACAAACCTTGAGTACTAGTGAGCCCTTGTTGTACTCTTGTTTTTCATCCTAAAAATAGATCTGTTGGTCTCCAAGCAGTTCATTATAACTCAGTCCAGATTAAATATGGGTCAATCAGCGAACCTAGTGCACTGGTGTAAGTTGGAAAAAAAAGATGACAATTGAATTTATGAAAGAATAGTTATTGTGTGTCAGATCTGTACAGTTCCTTGTGAAAAGAAGTACACTTTAGCATACTTACAATGCGAACTGAATGTAATGGTTTTGGACACTTAGCTGGATGTTAACTGCAATTAAATTAAATGTATTATCATTTTAATTTATATTAAATGCATCTGGTTGAACTTAAGAGTGTTTTGACCCACTTAAGTACATATTTCTAAGTAATTTCTTAATTATTTGTATTCTCATATTAAAATGTGATTAAAGTATGCTGCAGAATGTACTGACAAGTGTTTATGATTAACTAAAATATAATATGTCAGTTTGTATTAACAGTATCCATCTTTTCACACTGAGGGAGTGAGGGAAAAACAATACATTGAGAGCCAGGGGTGTAAACTTTTGAACAGAACAAAGATGTGTACATTTGTCTTATTTTGCCTCATATTTTTTTCATTTAGTACTGCCCTTTAAAAGCTACAAAAGATACTTACATGTTTCCCAAAAGACAAAATAAGTTAAATTTAGCCTGATCTTCAAATTCAAAAAGTTTTCAACCCCCTTCTCCTCAGTGTGAAAAGATGGATCTCAAAATCATACAGTCGTTGAAAAGGGTTAAAATAAACAAAAATGCTGAAAAAAACAAAGAATTTGGGGGACCTAAAGGATTTTTCTGAAGAACAGCGGGCAGTTTAACTGTTCAGGACAAACAAGGAACTCATAAACAACTATCATTAAACATACAAACAAAAAACAGAATCAAGCATATGTAAACTTTTAAACAAGTCCATTTTTATAAATTCGTCTATTATTTTCTGTTGTGGACTATATCTCATTCAGGGGTGCGTTTCCCAAAAGCATCGTAAGCTAACTATTGTAGTCAGTTCCACTGAAATCTATTGGTAACGACGGAACTTGCGACCATAGTTGCTTTCGGGAAACGCACCCCAGGTCAATACTAAATAAAAAACTAACATGCATTTTGTACGATCCCTCTTATTTTGGTAAAATAACTGACATTTTGTAGATTATGCAAGGTGTCTGTAAACTTTTGACTTCAACTGTATGGATTTATTTGTTTATTTAAGAGAGAGAGAGAGAGAGAGAGAGAATGTAAAGTAATTTTGAACCGGTTCTCTGAAACGAACTGTTCCAAATAACCGATTCGCGGAAATGAGTGGAACTTCCCATCATTAGTGAATACTACAGCGTTCTGAGGTAAACGTAATTCCCCGCCTCCTCTAGAGAGAAGAAAAAAGCAGACTTCACTCGAGGATGTTGAGATGGTTAGCAGATACAACAGGACTAACATCTAGAGGCTTCGCGTTCGCTGTGTTAATAAATTGCACTTGAAATCTCCGGCATTTGCGCGCATCAATAGATCAGACTTACTTGGATAAGAAATATTGCTCTTCTTTGGACAACCGCTCACCTCACACCGGTCTTTCAACTCTGCAGGAACGCACACATATCATCTGAAAAAAGCATTTGCTTTGGAAGTCTGATGCGTAATGCTCATCTCCAGAAGACACTGACTAGCTATCCAAGAATTGTCTGAGAATTCGTTTTAATTTTAAACCAAAAAATGCAGGTCATTTTGTTTGTATCGGTCGTTTTTCTTTGCATCAAAGATGCTCTCGCGGATACTAAACTCAAGTGTCCGGAGCGCTGTGATGTGAGTAAGTGTCCGAGCCCGAGCTGCCCGAGCGGGTATGTGCCAGACCGCTGCAACTGCTGTCTGGTGTGCGCGCAGGGAGAGGGAGAGCCGTGCGGCCGCAAAGACGATCTGCCCTGCGGGGACGGGCTGGAATGCAAACACCCGTCTGGAAAAAGACTGTCCAAAGGCGTGTGCCAGTGCAGGTACAGCAGTAAAGTGTGCGGCAGTGACGGGAACACGTATGGTAACATCTGCCAGCTGAAGGCTGTGAGCAGGAAAGCCCTGCAGCAGGGTCTGCCGGCGGTCACCAACGTGCACAAAGGACCCTGTAAAAGCAATCAAGGTAAGTGATTTGTGTATAGAAAGAGAAAGGCATGCTACAGTAACTATATATATATATATATATATATCAAAAATATATTTATGTCTTAATTTATGCTGAAACTTTAATAATTGAATGGGTTAAAACGGTCTATAAAATCATAATGATTTATTTATTCAATTATTTATTAATTTAAGGTTTAAAAAAGTTATTCATAGTGGTGTAGTAAAAGTTATCACTGTACAGTAATAGTAGGACCTAACTTAGTTGTGGTTACTGTGGTAAATGACCACAGTAAAAAGTGAGGGATGGGAAGGATGGGATGGCTGACATTAGACTAAAATCTCTTCATCAGCTTCTAGAATGCCAAATACTCTTTCTGTCATGTAGTAATTGCAAGTCTAAGCCATCCACACTCACAAACACACAAATCAAAGCCTAAATGGAGACAATATGCGTCTGGGTCATTTTTAACAAAAGGTGCAGAAGACAATAGTGTCATTATTCAGTTCAAGTCGGTTCATGTTAGTTCAAGTAAATTCTATAACCGCATCAGTTGCGGTTCATCAAGTTCATCAATTATAAAACATATTCAGTTCAGGTATAAATCAGATGCCAAAAGTGTCAAAAACTCAGCTCAAACCGGTTCAATGTTCATTTAAATGAGTTCAAGCTCAGTATTGCAAAGTTCATTGGTTATGAATAGGCAGATGTATTATAGAGACAATAGTTTTATTATCTTAGTTCAGTTCAGATTTTATTTTCATAGACACACACACATACTGTCCACTGTGTGGATATTGCATTCAGATAACACTCTTGCGCTCCTCTAGCGACCATCACATAGCATAACTCAACTGATAACCAGATGAGCCATCGTGGGTATTTTGAAAAATAGGACTGTGAACTCAAATTTGATGTGCAAATGCAGCTGCAGAGAAGTTTGGAAAATAGGGCTGCTTTGTTCTCTGCAGACCGAGTATGACTTCCTGTGGGGTTCTCAGAGGAGGCTGCCCTTTTGCTCTGATCTTGGACAAGACCTTGTTACCAACACCCTATCCTTTATCATTTTTAGAGGAAATATCAAACTGCTTCCAGATCAGCAGTAAAAAGTTTTTTCAGTTGTGACAGGAAGAGGGAGGAGGCACCTATTGGAAATGGTACCACCTCACTGGAGACACGTTGTCTGTAAGAGGTGACCTAGAATTGGATGAAAAGATGATTTATAGGGTAAAATGGTCAAGAGATATTACTTGGGGTTATAAGATCAAATATTTAGGTCTGTTAACTCAATAAATGATTCAGCAAAACCAGGTTTAAAGAAGTCCGTCTGGTAGCAATCATCCACCCATTAGTTCCAGTTGGCCCTTGCGATGCCACTGGCCACACTGGTGTATATATTTAGTGAATAACCCGGTAGTGAGGCAAGCAGAAAAACTGTAAGCAAAAGAACCCACAGAAAAGCCCATGACTATTTGGAGAGCAGCAAATCATTACAGCATTAATAGTCTACTAAGTCAAAAACCTCAGAATACAACACCAAGCCTTGCAATCACTATATTAAGTGACCCAGTGCCTTAGAAACAGATGCTGCCCATCATCTTTCCACCAGATTGTGTGATCAGCTGCTCTTCTGATGTCTCGTCTCTTCACCACTCCAGACTGGAAAAAACGACTGAGGAAGCTATTTAGAACATATTTTTAATAGGCATTCATCTTTGGTTTATTCCTGGCTGACCTCTGGTTGAGTGGCATTTCTTGATAGTATATGTGATTGTCTAAATGAAATTGCATTTCCATTGAAAGCTGACTTGGCAGTCATGAAATCTGAGAGGTCATGGTTCTGTGATGCAGCTCTACAGGAATGTGCTTTTATATGGGGTGTTGCATTTGATTAATGATTAACAGTTGAGTGTAATTCATAACATGCTTATTTTGGTTTCTCACAGCTTCCAAATTATAAAGCTTAAATACTTTCATCCAGGAAGCCAGGAATAAAGCTTTAGAATATACAGTTCAGTTTAAAAGTTTACATCCCCCTTTCAGAATCTGCAAAATATTAATTATATTACCTAAAATAAGGGGGATCATACAAAATGGATGTTGTTGTGTATTTAGTACTGACCTGAATAAGATATTTCACACAAACGACGTTTACATGTAGTCCATAAAAGAACATAATAGTTGAATTTATAAAAATGACATTGTTCAAAAGTTTACATGCCCTTGATTCTTACTACTGTGTTGTTACCTGAATGATCCACAGCTGTGTTTTTTTGAATAGTGATAGTTGTTCATGAGTCCCTTGTTTGTCCTGAACAATTAAACTGCCTGCTGTTCTTCAGAAAAGTCCTTCAGGTCCCACAAATTCTTTGGTTTTCCAGCATTTTTGTGTATTTGGACCCTTTCCAACAATGGCTGTATGATTTTGAGATCCATCTTTTCACACTGAGGACAACTGAGGAAAGTTAACTATTACAGAAGGTTCAAACACTCACTGATGCTCCAGAAGGAAAAACCTTGCATTACAAGCTGGGGGGTTAAAACTTTTGAACAGAATGGAGATGTGTACATTTTTCTTATTTTGCCTAAATATCATATATTTTTCATTTAGTACTGCCCTTTAGAGGCTACATAAGATAGTTACATGTTTCCCAGAAGACAAAATAAGTTAAATTTACCCTGATCTTCACATTCAAAAAGTTTTCACCCCCTGGCTCTTAATGCATGGTTTTTCCTTCTGGAGCATCAGTGATTGTTTGAATCTTCTGTAATTGTTGCATATGAGTCCCTCAGTTGTCCTCAGTGTGAAAAGATGGATCTCCAATCATACAGGATGTAAAGGATGTTTCTGAAGAACAGCAGACAGTTTAACTATTCATGACAACATGTGTCCTGAACAACAAGGACTCGTAAACAACTATCACTAAAAAAAAAAAAAAAAAAAAAAAAACACAGCTGTGGACCATTCAGGTAACAACGCAGTGTTAAGAATCAAGAGGATGTAAACTTTTGAACGGGGTTCGATTTTATAAATTCAACTATTTTTTTCTCTTGTGGACTATATGTATACTTTTATGTGAAATATCTTATTCAGGTCAGTACTAAATAAAAAATCAATTGTTTTTAGCATTGATAAAAATAAGATTTTCTTCCCAAGCACCAAGTCAGCATATTAGAATGATTTCTGAAGGATCATGAGACAATAAAGATAACTAATCGCTGCTCAAATTTCAGCTTTGGCATCACAGAAATCATTTGAATTTTAGAATAATAAAACTATTAAATTATTATTTTAAATTGTAACAATAAAATGTCATAACATTACTGTTTTTATTGTATATTCGCTCAAATAAATGAATCCCTATGAGCATAAAAGACCTAAAAACATTTAAAAAATGACTATTGTTTCTGTATTAACACATTTCTGGGGCTTGCATCTAACCTCTAACCAAAAAGAGATGACCCAACGCTATCTCACACCCATTTCGTATGAGGTGGCTAATTCGTATGAATTCGTACGATTTTGTACGTTTTCTGAAAAGGGGTAGGTTTAGGGATGAGGTTAGGGGTGGTCACAAATGTCACAAATATTTCACAAAATGTATGAATTCGTACTAGCCAGGTAAAATATGTACAAATTGCTGTGAGATCAGGTTGGATGACAATTAGGTGTATTAAATTAAATTAGTACTAAACTACTTTTGATTTTTTAATGACTTTGAATTTTAGGTTAGTAGGACAATCAGGGTGTGCACACAAAGGAATGATGGCTGTGCCAACATGGTCACAGGAAACGGCAGTCAAGGGAAAAACCACCCTGAAGTTTGCAGAAAATAACATATCCTAATTACTAGGACTTTACACACTCAGCACACTTTCATCATTCTCTTTCATACACATACTGCATACCCAGCACAAGTCAAGCATGCACAAGGATAAAAGCCACCTAGTGATTTTAGACCCAATTATAGAGGAACATTTCCTGTGTGTGAAAAGACTTTTTTCAGCTATCATCATTGCATACCATTTGGATCTGCAGGAAAGCGTTCAAATGCTGCATGCCTGCTAATCATGCCCTCTTGAGCCAAAAAAGACTATTTGGGTTTATAAAAAGACAGTGGCTGCATTACAGAAAAAACATGGTTTTGATCATTTTATAGAGTGGAGTTATTAACATGAGCAATTCTTTCTGCTAGTATAGGTCCCACACACCCCAGCAGCCCAAGGTACAAATTCAACTTCATTGCTGACGTGGTGGAGAAGATCGCCCCTGCTGTGGTGCACATTGAGCTGTTCCTAAAGTAAGCCCAAACACTTGCAAACACTTTCATGGTGTGGCTGCCGTCTGTACGGGGCTTTAAAACTGTGGGGAAATGAGGAAGGTGCTTGGCAAACACAGCTGTGTGAGGGTCACTGCTGTCTGTAAATAAGCTGAACACATGCACAACTGCTTTTGCCAAGGCTGGTCATTTGGGAATGATGTCAGAGAGTGTGGCATGGAGAAACTGGGTAAACAAGTCTTTATAAAAAGTGGAGAACAATCTTTACATAATTGATTTTTTATGAAATCTTCATCATTCAAAATTTGAAGGACTATTAGCTATAGGTATACCTCTGTTCTACAAACGTGTTTGACAAAATATCCAAAGCATTTCAACAAAGATCTTTATTTTGTGCAAAACTCAGTGATCAAAATTAGAGAAGAGTAACCTTTGTGGCATGAAAGAAGATTACAACTAAAATTTTGGAGCGTTACAGCTGTCAGAAATTAGTAGGAAGTATAGAGGCCCTTGCTTTGAAGGACTTCAGCACATCTGCGTCCGCAGGAAATTGCTAGTTTTTCAAACTGTGCTGATGTGATCTTTATCCACTCTTCTTCCACTCTTTTCCATAGTTTGATAATTGTAGTGGGTTTCTTACAAACTGTTTCCCATTGGACCCAGATAAATTAACATTGCTCTCATCACTAAAGTGAATTTTGGACCAGTTCTCCTCTCTCCACACAACATACTCCCCAGCAAAGATGAGCTTAGCCATTTGATTGTTTCTGCTGATGAGAGGCTTGGTCACTGCAGAGTGTACTTTCAGTCTGACTTCTCTTAAACATTGCCAAGACAGAGCCTTACCTTGTTCAGCACTGAACTGGCAAGCAATTCCAGCTGCAGTGCTGAACCCATTCCCCACTGAGAGTCTCTGCATTATTCTGTCTTCTTGTGCATTTCTTTTACATGGATGACCAGCCTTTTGGGGGACTTGAATGAATTAGTGTCACTGTAAACCTGCAGTATTTGAGAAATCACAGATTTGGAATGACCAACTTCTCTTGTAACGGCTGAAAGTGTCATCTCTTTGGCCTTCATCTGAACAACCTTTCAGGCTTCAGGTTTCTTAGGGCATCCCGCCATCTTGCAATCACAGTGAAAATCAGATTAAGACCAATAACTTGGAAGTATCTGTCAGTGTTCTCCACATTTGATCAGAGGTTTTTTTTTCAGTTATCTCATTTAAGGTTTTTATCCTGTGCTTAAAAAAAACAAACAATTTGTTAATTAAATACATTATCAGTTTTAAATACTTTTTTGAAAATCTTTGAATGTTTAGAGCAAGTTTATGTAACTAAAGGTGAATTTTATATTTTTGTTTTTTTCCCCTAGCCACCCTCTCTTTGGCCGGACAGTTCCGCTATCGAGTGGTTCAGGTTTTGTAATGTCAGAAACCGGGTTGATCATAACTAATGCTCATGTGGTCTCCAGCACCACACCTGTTTCGGGTCATCAGCGACTCAAAGTACAGATGCGTGATGGGGACGTGTATGAGGCAACTATCAAAGACATCGACAAGAAGTCTGACATTGCCACTATTAAAATCAACCCACAGGTGAGAAGGAACTTGTATTTATTGCACTCTATAATCTTTCTTTATAATACAAAAGTCAAAATATGTTTACTTAACTACTTCCTATGACCTCTTTGGCAGAAAAAGTTGCCTGTTTTATTACTGGGTCACTCTGCAGACCTGCGGCCGGGTGAGTTTGTGGTCGCCATTGGCAGCCCATTCGCCCTGCAGAACACAGTGACGACAGGAATAGTCAGCACTGCACAGAGAGATGGGAAAGAACTGGGTCTCCGTGACTCAGACATGGACTACATCCAGACTGACGCCATCATCAATGTAAGACACAGAATAACCAGAACAACACATGTTTTGAGTCTTACCGACTGTTGCATAAGAAATTCCGATCACCTCTGAAATTCGTTTCTGAAATCATATTGCAATCAAGAAGGAATGCTTATGTGTTGAACATAACTATTCAGTTATTGAACAAAAATATGAACTGTGAAGAAAAAGCCCTTTAAAACAAAAAAGTCAATAACTTGTTGCTTCCTTTATGATTAGCAGAATTTATGATTGCATTACTAAAGTTTTCATATTTGCTATCAATTTTATTTTATTTATTTATTTTTTATCGTTTTCATTTGCAAATCTGACATTTGGTTTTCATCAGTTCTGAACGGAGCTTGACTGGGACAAAAAATTAGCTCTGGCATTTTTGGTCCAGTAGGCCCACCACTGTTTACAATCCAGAATCAGTCCAGTTAGACACCACCCATATATACACACTGTCATTCAAAATGCACACACACACAAACACAAACACTGTGGGTATACCTACTGTGTGTACCTGTTTAAGTCCAGTTCAGTCGGACACCCCTCAGTACTCCCTGATCCTTCACTCTCTCCTCCACTTCTACAACTTGGCTTGACTAGATAAAGAGAGATGATTCATTAAGGTACTTACATGACAAAGACTTGTTTAAAATGGGGCAGTCGTGACGTGCCCTAACGGTTAGAGAGTCAGACTTGTAACCCAAAGATTGCTGGTTTGAGTCTCAATACCAGCAGTAATTGTAGGTGGGGGGAGTGAATGACCAGTGCTCTCTTCCACCCTCAATACCACGACTGATGTGACACCAGGCCCGTAGCCAGCTATGAGGTTACTGAGGTCTGGATCTCGGTAACTTTTTCATGTTCAAAAATAAAATTTGTTTTTACAGAGTGTTTACCGTCTGTGGCATGAAAATGATTGCTGTGAAATGATGGCAGAGTGAATGAGTCTTGAGTTTTTTTGAGTGAGGACACGGGCCCAGCATACATGTTGCCAGATCCAGTTATTATAAGCGTTTTTGGACTTGTCTTTTCCACTTAATTTGACACTTTAGAAAGTTAATAAAGTTGGAAATTGCAGCTTTAGGGGCAGCGATATCTTAACCAAAATAATTTTGGCTTATTTTTATTTATTTTTCAGCTATTGATTGTTTTGATAGCAATATCTGGCGACACTGCATCGGTGGAACTTAAACTGACAGTAATCAAAAAAACCCATAGACAGGTTATTGCTGATAGGATACAACACTCGGTAAGGGAAGCACAAGAAATATGATATTATCTGCCAGAAACGTTATCAATGCTGTCAAAAACAGTAGCATTTAACACTAGTACACAGCATGAAATGAAATATGCAAACACTAGCCATGAAGAACTCTATGCTATGTCAAATAGTATAATAGTTTACATTTTCACAAATCATGCTATAAACAATCATAACAGCACTAGAAAATGTTGTCAGCTATACAGCAGTGATTATTAATAAAAACTATAACAGGAATATGTATCGTTGCATGAATAATAAACAGCTGATAAAATTATCCACCCTAACTATAGTAAAGTATTAACAAATTTTGATGCAAAATAGGGTATGATTTAAAAATCATCATCCCTCCAAAACATAGAAAACACAAACATATACATGTCTGTCTCTTGTAAAGTGTTTATAGTGTATATAATGAGTTGTATTTGTAGAGGTTATTATAGCACAATTCTTTAACATGAGTAGAGTTGATTTTTCAACATTTAATGCAGGGAGCAGTTTTAGTTTATTTGATAAACTAATAAATATTCAGTTTATACAGGATCATATCCAAATATCCAGATATTTAGTAAGGGATAATCAACGGTTTGCCGTGCATTAAAGGATTTTGAATGCACGACGTGGAAGCTAAGAATGCCCGATGCAAAGCACATTTAAAATCCTTTAATGCACGGCAAGCCGTTGATTATCCCGCTTATTCCATGGTCATTTGCCAAGTTATAGAAAAGTAGTATTGCTCTTTGCAGTGCAATATTTGACCGAATGGGTATGGTAGGGTTGTCAGTTATGACACAGTAAGATCACATTTATTTGAATGAACTATAGCATTTATTTCAGTAAATTATCGATCGACCGAGAGACAGAGAGAGAAGGCGAGAGAGAGAGAAAGAGAGAGATGACAGTGTGCGATGCGTCTGCGCGTCTCTCTCTACAAACAACAAATTTATTCAAAAACAGCAGTTTTACCACCTCGTTGCTGAGGAATATAATGTAGCGATTTAGAATCTAGGCTATTTTATTAATACCTGTGCATTAAACGGTTTTACTGCATACCTGCCAGCCAATCAGTATCCAGTATCCAGACATTCCATGGAATAATGACGAATATATATATATATATATTAATATATATATTAATGTTTACACAGTTAAGGCCATCCTTTTGTTTAATATTAATGAGGTGATGTACAAGCCTGTTATACTTTAAATATTAAATATTAGCTAGGTCATGTTTTAAAATAGTTCATCAAAGTTATGACAAAGTTGAGGAAACTAACCAGTAGGCTATTTACAAAAACAACGCCAAATAGCTTCTGCTGCACTGACTAATTACTTTGGTGATATTTAATTGACAGTCATCACTTTTTATGCTGCACACACAGTAGGACAGGTTACCTCCCTCTTCACAAGGCTACTCCTTACCGATTCAGCTACAGTACCCTTTTCTACTCATCCTCCTGCTTGGCCCTCATAATCAACAACAGAACAAGCCTGTTCATCCTGGCTCACCACCTGAACTTTTACTTGATTATGCTGCTTGCACAAAAAGTAGAGGCTACTGCAGTGGCCCCTACAGTAAACATGTCAACAATCTGTGCACATTTGGTGGCATCCGCCTCCAAACTTTTAAGCTTTCAGGAGATTTTCAGCACCACTTTTGTGGTTTGGTCTGCTCATTTTGAGAGATGATGAAGAAGGGGAGAAGAGCGATACAATATTTATATAGGTGGAGCAGGCTCATTGGAAATACATGCATGTATATACATACATACATGTATGCATGGAATGGAAATGTATGGAAATATATACATGTATGCAAAACTGAAAAACCATGCTTTTGTATGTATCACTGCAGTTTCCAGTTAAAATGAACACTAGGCAGTAAAACTCTGATAACTTTTATTCCTTTTCACACAAAGTATGATTTACAGGTACAGCATTTTGATTAATAAAGCCTAATTGCCCCATTTTGATTAATACAGCCGACTGCTGTCCCTGCATGATAAATAAAAATAAAATACAGACCCGAAATGTGTCTCCCATTGGGAAAATGCCCGGTATGCCAGATTACCAATCCAGCCCTGATTTTGAATTTATGTTTTTGTTCAATGCTTGAAAATGTGTGTTTAGTAATTTTGGAACAAATCTAATCCAATTTAGATAAGGTATGAAAAGTTTTAGCACTGATAATAAACATATGTTATTATTTCACTTGCAATTCTGACAGATGGTTGTTGTTAGGTTTTAAAATAGAAGCTGTTTATTTGAAGTTTACTTCATTTTATATTTTTGTTCAATGCTTCAGCATTTATGTTCAGTACCTTTGGTATAAATCTAATCCTAGATATAGATGAATGTCTAAAATTGTTTGAGAACTAACAATTCACTTTCTTTTTTTTTTTTTTTTTCTTTTCTTAGTATGGGAACTCAGGTGGACCTCTCGTTAATTTGGTAATTATTTATTTATAACTTACTTTTATGTTTTCAGTTTTCTGACAGTAGACTTACAGGAAAATCAACCAAAAAAAAAAAATCTCTCATGACTTTAACAAATCTGAATCAAACACAATGACATTGGAACAATATAACAACAAATTAAAATTTTTAGGTGTCCTTTTAATACTATATTCTGGTTTTGTTTTGTACAAGGATGGAGAGGTGATAGGAATCAACACCCTGAAAGTAGCTGCAGGAATCTCCTTTGCCATTCCTTCAGACCGGATTACTCGCTTCTTAAATGATTCCTTGGGAAAACAAAACAAAGGTACATGGGGCAGCTTTTGTACAAGGGAATTTGTAGAGGACATAGTATAAATGACCTAATACTAAACATTTTAGTATTTCATTTTTTTTTTTTTTGGAGAGCCATTCTTGTAGGACTAAACGTGTTAACACATTTACATATTGTTTCAGAGACAAGAGCGGTGAAGAAGCGTTTCATTGGAATTCGAATGCTCACCATCACAGAAGCGTGAGTGTCCTCTTCACTACAGACGTTAACACGCGACACATGCCAATAAAAAACGCTGTGCTGTTTAGTCATTGTGTGTGTATGTGAAACATTCTGACTCCATTCTCCTCCAGACTCGTGGAAGAGCTGAAGCAGCAGAATCCCGATTTCCCTAATGTCAGCAGTGGGATCTACGTCCATGAGGTGGTTCCTCATTCCCCTGCTCAGAAGTAAGCATCAGCCAAACCAGATGCTCTGTGGGCTTTAAGTTGTGGCTGTGCTTCAGAACTCCCAGCCAAATAATTCATCACTGTCTGTGCTCAGTGGTTGACAGCATATTGACGATCTCAATTAACAACAAAGAGAAGTGACAGATTTGTTTAATACAGGTTTAAGTCTGTTTGGAATTGGGTGATATAGAAAAAAATAACATCTTAATCTTTTATTAAAATGTTTGATTGATTCAAGATAACAATTAACATTTAATAGCCAACTTAAAAATGTAAGATTATTCAAGTAATATTCTACTGGTTAAATATTGATAGAAAAGATGCACAAAATATGAAGGCAAATACTCATAACCTTTCATTTATTCCAATATACTGTATCAAAAATATACTATATAATTTCTCCAAATGTGTTTCAGAGGGGGCATCAGAGACGGTGACATCATCGTTAAATTAAACGGGGAGCCTCTGATGAGCACCAGCGACCTGAAGGAAGCCCTCAACCAAGACACGACTCTGCTGCTGGAGGTGCGCAGAGGCAATGACGACCTGCTCTTCAACATTGAGCCTGATGTCATCATGCAGTGACGTCATCTTTTATTCGGAATGTGAACTATCAAACTTTCACTGAAGACATTGGCTTTATCATGCCAGTCATGGCCAAAGGGGTGTCTAACAGTGCATCCTTCTACAAAACAAGGACCTCTTTTACAAACTGAGAGAAATCTAATCTTGAGCTTTTGCAATCTCAGTCATGCAAAGTCTGCCTAAGAGATTTTATATGAAAGGCATTTCATAACAGCACACTCTCTTTGAAGCAGGTTTGAAGCGAAGAATGATTTTGTTCATTGCAAATATGAAAACTTGCAGTACTGTATTTTGTAGAAGAAGACAAAGCTGGTGATATTTTACAGTCAATCCACAATGAATCCACAATGAAATGTTAAGCTGGGGAAATCTTTTTAAAAGATGAAATACACATAACCACCTCACAAATAATAATACATTTTCAATTAACTATCAACATTCATTGCTGAAACTTCATTGTGGCACCAGTGGCAAGAATTAATTGCTGTGCAAGGTTTTTTTAAAAGTTTTATATAACATGTGCATTTTTTTGGTCATCATGTCCGATCAAATGTAGTGTGCTCTTTATATTCAGATATCAGAGTGAGACGTCTTCTGTTCATGTAATCTGTTTATCATTCTGTATATGCTCATGTTCCTGTTTGTCTACAGCATATCATACATCTTGATTACCATGTCTTCAAATATGCTATATTTTTTTGGTTCTTTTCAGCTGGATCTATGAATGTTGGACCTATGAAATAAAACGTTCTCAGAAAAGAGTCATTTGGCAGATTTGTGGATGATAAATGCTAAACTTTAACAGAGCAGTTAGTCGAAACTAATTTAAAGAAGAGTCTAAATAATATTATTTCAGTTAGGGTATGTGAAAGAGGTAAGTTAACTGACACTGTCATGTCTAATGATTCACGATTAGTCAGCGTTTAGGTTGGAAATTCACAGGTCCAGAATACCCTTCAGAACTTTCCAGTACACAAAGCTTTTTCTTCAGTTCTCTGTCTGGACAGGACCTGTGGATGACAAAATCCAGACATGACACACGGCTACACATTTAAAGGAGCGTTGGATGATTTTACAGCTTTAGCTCTAAATACACCATCAAGATCTACATATACAAAAAATCTTATGTTATTACCTTAAAATCTTTAATGTACCTTATTAAGATACACAGTGCATACAGTTTTGTGTACATACAGTTGAGGTCAAAAGTTTACACACACCTGCAGAATCTGTTAATTATTTTACCAAAATAAGAGGGATCACACAAAATTCATGTTATTTTTTATTTAGTACTGACCTGAGTAAGTGATTTTACATAAAACACATTTACATATAGTTTAACAGGAAATTAATTTATAAAAATGACCCCATTTAAAAGTTTACATACACTTGATTCCTACTACTGTGTTGTTACCTGAATGATCTACAACTGTTTGTTTGTTTGTTTTTGTTTGTTTGTTTGTTTGGTTTAGTGATAGTCCCTTGTCTGCTGTTCTTCAGAAAAATCCTTCAGGTCCCACAAACTCTTTGGTTTTTCAGCATTTTTGCATATTTGAACCTTTTCCAACAATGACTGTATGATTTTGAGATCCATCTTTTTACACTGAGGACAACTGAGGGACTCATATGCAACTATTACAGAAGGTTCAAACGCTCACTAATGCTCCAAATGGAAACATGATGCATTAAGAATTGGGGGGTGAAAACTTATTGCATTTAAAGATCAGGGTAGATTGAACTTATTTTGTCTACTGGGAAACCTGTAAGTATCTTCTCTAGCTTTTGAAGGGCAGTACTAAATAAAAAAAAAAATGATATTTAGGCAAAATAAGAACATGTACACATCTTCATTCTGTTCAAAAGTTTACACCCCTGGTTCATTTTTAATGCATAATTTTTCCTTCTGAAGCATCAGTGAGCGTTTGAACCTTCTGTAATAGTTGCATATGAGTCCCTCAGTTGTCCTCAGTGTCAAAATATGGATCTCAAAATCATACAGTCCAACAGTGTTGGAAAGGGTTCAAATGCTCAAAAATGCTGGAAAACCAAAGAATTTGTGGGACCTGAAGGATTTTTCTGAAGAACAGTGGGCAGTTTAACAGTTCAGGAAAAACAAGGGACTCATGAACAAAACAATGATCTACAGCTGTGGATCATTCAAGTAAGAACACAGTATTATGAATCAATGGGATGTAACTTTTGAACAGGGTCATTTTTATAAATTCAACTATTATTTCCTCTTGTGGACTATATGTAAATGTATTTTATGTGAAATATCTTATTCAGATCAGTACTAAATAAAAAATAACATGTATTTTGTATGATCCCTCTTATTTTGCTAAAATAATTTATATTTTGCAGATTCTACAAGGTGTATGTAAACTTTTGACCTCAACTGTATGCACAATTGTATGCCATTTTGTAATCGTTCACTAAAAATTCCAACAAAAAAGTGCACTTCAAATACTCAGATGACGCACTTATTTAGCCGAAAATAAATGTGGAATGTTGGACACTTTATGCAATCAACTGCCACAGCTTTTCGAATGCAGCGAAAGGCTTGGATGAGAACAAAATGACCTACATTTCTACAGTACAGTACATAGTACCATTTGGGGCACATTGCATTCGAAGTACACATTTACATTTAATCAATTCTTGCTTTCCCTGAGAATCACACCCGTTACCTGTTGGTAGCATCATGCTCTAACATTTAAGTTACAGGAAGACACAAAGTTTATGATTCAAACTGCATCATATGTAAATCGACCTAAAAGCCAGAAGCACATTTGCATTAAACTTGTATTTTGAAAAAACATATTGACTTGGCTAAGTTGCAAGATGGCTGCCATCCCTGTCCGCTGTAATTTTTTAGGAATAACCTACAATTTTGTGTTTTCTGAGATGAGGGGCTTTAGAAAATGGCTCTATAAATGGAAAGCTAGTCATGTTGCAGATGTGCAGTCTGTCTGAGAAGCTGCTTGCTGCACATCCGGCATTTTTTCCAGAAGGTCCCATTTAATTTAAATGGGTCATGACGTGAGAAGTAGAATTTTCCTTGATCTTTTGATAAATGAGAGGTCTTTGTATCATTAAAATATTCTACAAGTTCTACAAGTTATAACATTCTCCTTAGTACCAAAAAGAGTATTTAGGTAACCAAGCTTCAAAAATAGCCCATTTGGATGAGATGGATATCACAAAAATATATTTACATATGACTTTCTCTGTAGCAACCCTGGTGAAAAAAACAGCATATTCTGGTAGGTATGTTTTGATGCTGGTTTAAGCTGGCCCTTCGCTGGTTTATGCTGGTCATGTTGCTGGTCAAGGACCAGCATAAACCAGCAAAGGACCAGCTTAAACATCAAAACATACCTAACCAGCATCCCAGCATCAAAACATACCTACCAGCATATGCTGTTTTTTTTCACCAGGGATAACATCAACAAATTGTTTTACAAAATTACACCATAGATACACACACCAGAGCTACTCCTGACAACAGGACAAATGGGAGAGTAAAGGAATATTAATTTTGACGAGTCCAGTTTAAGCAGCATCTTTGCATCTGTACAGCCTTCAGAAGGATTGTAAATTAAGGTTTTCTATAGAGAATAATTTTAAAACACTTACTCATGTCCAACAGCAAGGTGACACTGGTTCTTTTCCTGCATGCAGTTGCATTACTCAATAATAAAAGTGGCTGTTTACTGACAAGCCTCAAAGAACTTAAGTAATAAAGTAATAATGAAAAATCCATGTTGTTTCCCTTAACATTTTTTCCCCATCTTTTTGGATTTGTCTTCCCACAGATTTAAAACATGCTAATTTAATTTCCCTTTAAATTTGACTAAAACCCCACAAAAAACATACAGTATGTAACATATGAAGCAATGTAAGTTGTATTGTGCTGAAGCACAGCATTTAAGCCAAACCACATGTGACCATGGAGGAAATCAGAACTGAGCCTTTCAAGAGTTAAGATAAATAGAAACGTTGGGTGAACACATGACTGGCTCTGTTTGGATTTAGCATATTAGCAGGCTGTTGTGGATGAAGTGCTATGCCAACACACCCAAGTGGTTCAACTCAGAACGGATCTTACTGTCTACAAGCTGGGTAAACAACGACTTGGCATAAAAAAAAAATAAATTAAACAAAGATGTGTTACACTGGGCGTGTTCTGTAATAATAATAATCATTCATGCAGTTAATCGCTAATTACAGTTCATTAAAGGAGAAGTCCACTTCCAAAACAAAGATTCACATATAATGTACTAACCCCCTTGTCATCCAAGATGTTCATGTCTTACTTTCTCCAGTCGTAAAGAAATTATGTTTTTTGAGGAAAACATTTCTGCATTTTTCTCCATATAATGGACTGCTATGGTGCCCCGATTTTGAACTTCCAAAAGGCAGTTGCAGTTTAAATAATGATCGGTTATTTTCATTAAAAAAAAAAAAAATACTTTTTAATCTCAAACGCTCATCTTGCCTTTCTCTCCCTGAGCTCTGTGTATTCTGGCGCAAGACAGTTAGGGTATGTTGAAAAACTCCTCGTATTTTCTCCCTCAATTTCAAAAATCATTTCAAAATCATCCTACATCGCTGCAGAAGTTCCGACCCAGTCTTTGCAAAGTAAACATGCAAAGATGATCAGACACCCTTAACAAAAAAGGTAAAACAGCGATATAGGACGATTTTGAAGTTGAGAGATGGGAGTTTTTCGACACTGTCTTGAACCGGAACAAAAACTGTCCAGGGAGAGTAAGACAAGCTGAGCGTTTGGCATTAAAAAGTATATAAATTGTATTATTTTTATTAAAATAACCGATCGTTACGCTAGATAAGACCCTTCTTCCTCGTCTGGGATCGTTTACAACCACATTTGGGATCGTTTGAAGCTGCATTTAAACTGCATTTTGGAAGTTCAAACTCGGGGCACCATATCAGTCCATTATATGGAGAAAAATGCTGAAATGTTTTCCTCAAAAAACATAATTTCTTTACGACTGAAGAAAGAAAGACATTAACATCTTGGATGACAAGGGGGTGAGTACATTATATGTGAATCTTTGTTTTGGAAGTGGACTTCTCCATTAAATGTACCCATTGGTTTCACACAAAAATCACTTCTAAACATGTTGGTTTGAGACCAAAACAAGTTCTTCTCTATATAAGGGATCATCACCTTTAAACCAATATGTTTTCTATAAAGTAATGCTATATTTATATGTACTGAATGAATATATTCATATCACATGGTATTTATATAAGGTATACTTTAGAAAATATAATGGTATTACCATGATATATTTTGAAAAATCAAATGAAAATGAAATGAAGTAAATGAAATACTAGCTGATTATAAAATAAAATCAATTGATTCACATAAGCTGTGAAGGCTGCTACAACTTCCTGCATGCTTTGGTCTCTAAACCGGACCACATCAATAAAAAACAAACTTGGTGGAGTGTCGCAAAGAAGCCACAAGCTGTTAGATTTGCGTGTGTGTGTAAGAATGTTAATTCAATGAGACACGCTCTCGCAGAAATGCAAACACAGACTTGACACTGAAGTGCACACAGTTGTCCAGGGTCATCGGCAGAGACCTCACGCCACTGTGTGGAATGCAGACACATTCTCTGTCAATCACACACATAGATGTAGATATGGACATAAAGGAAGAGCAACAAAGCAACAAGCGCTGAGAAAAAGATGAAAGAGTAGGCCAACTGAAAGATAAAGAGCAGACTATTCCACTGTAAAACAGATAAATTTTCAGCTGTGTATACTGTACAAAGTTTGGGGTTGTTAGATGTTTAAATATTTTTGAGAGAGGTCTTTTATGCCGTGGTGGCTGAAGTAATTTGATCAAAAATACATAGTAGGCAGAGTGGGAGAAAACGCCCCCAACCGTTTTTTCCAAAGTATCCACAAGATAAAGTCAAGATAAATTTTTATTGTTACTATGAACTGCGTTGACAAGAGTGATGTCAAAGTATTCACTGTGAAACTTACACTGGTGATGTACCAGAGAGAAAACAGATTTAACAGTAAATTATCTCATTTTCAGTAGTAAGAAAAAAAAGTGTTTTAAAGCTTGTTGTTTTGTAAAACATCACAGTATGTGAACAGTATAGGGCCTGTAGATAGGGAGTATGTGTTATTTAATAAAAATATAATTATATTTTCATTTTTTCTCAAGCATTGTCAGTGGACAATTACTGTAGTTATTATGTTCTGAACATCAAATCCTTTGTTTTTCCATCAAATGTATTCTAACTAGTTGGCTGAATAAAATTTTTTGGAGTTTATATTTAAAAATTACCTCAAATTAGCATCAGGTAGCTATTTAGCTACACTCTTAATAATAAAAGTGTTTTTTTTTTTTATTTATTTTTGGCATTTTTATGCCTTTATTTAGATAGGACAGTGTAGGTGGACAGGAAGCAAAGTGCACTGTAAAAAACAATTTGTTGAGTCAGCTTAAAATAATTTGTTCAGTCAACTCAAAAAAAGTTTATTCAACTTGAAATGTTAAATTATACTAAGTGACAACTTAGATATTTGAGTTGAATCAACTTAAAATTTTAAGGCAGCCGTGTTACTTACCCATCTATTAAGTTTAGCAAACACAAATATCTAAGTTGTTACTTAACATGTACAACTTAACATTTCAAGTTGAATAAACTTATTTTAGTTGACTGGACTTAAAATTTTAAGGCAGCAGGGTAACAAATTATTTTAAGCTGACTCAACAAATTGTGTTTTTTATTTTTTACAGTGTGGGAGAGAGAGAAGGGGGTGGGATCAGGAAAGGTCCACAAGCTGGGATTCGAACTGGGGACGCTCCCAGCGCTTTATGTCGGCACACTAACCACAAGGCTACTGGTGCAGATGAAAAAAAAACTGCTTTAAAAGGTTCCTCAGTGATGCCATAGAAGAACCATTTTTGGTTCCACAAAGCCATTCAGTCAAAGGTTCTTTAAAGAACCATCTCTTTTCTTAACTTTTTATGATCTGAAGAACCTTCTTTCACCATAAAGAACCTTTTGTGAAACAGGAAGGTTCTTTAGATTGATAAGGGTCTTTATGGAACTATTTGGACAAAAAAGGTTGTTGTATGGCATCATGAAGCACCTTTATTTCTAAGAGTGTAGCCAGTTAGCATCAGCTAAAAAAGTTTTTCAAATAGGCTGTTATAATTTTGTAATTCATAATAATTGATTATATTCTTTTTAATTTTAAGCTAACTACCTGTATTTTACTGTAAATGTTTAAAGCAAATTGCTTTGTCAGACTGGGGGGCATTTTACCCCACCTGTGGGACAAAACACCCCCTTGGTATAAATTTAGTTTTTGTTAACATGAAACATGAAAACTCATGACAACTGGACATTTTGGTTTATAATTTATATCATTACCACTAAAACTATGATAAGTTTTCTTAACAGATTTAAATTTTGTTTCACAGAAAAAAAATTACACATTTTCCCCCACTCTACCCTAATATTGTGAAATATTATTACAATATGTTTTCACATGTTCAGCAGCCATTACTCAGTCGTCAGTGTCGCATGTTCCTTCAGAAATCATTGTAATATGCTGATTTGCTGCTCAGAAAACATGTATTATTATCAGAAAGGCTACATAATATTTTTCGTGAAAACTAATATTTTTTCAGGATTCTTAAATGAAAAGAAAGTTCAAAATAACAGCATTTATTTAAAACAGATTTTAAAATTAATTTGAATGCATACTTGCTGAGTAAATGTATTAATTTATTAAATAAAATCTTACTGACCCCAAATTTTGAATGGTATTTTAAAAAGGCAATTTTGGCAATTTAGGAATTTCACAATGCATTGGAAATCTTATCTTTGCTATTGAACTTTTTTTTTTTTTTTTAAATCTAATAATGTAAAAGAGGTCACAATTCAGAATAAACCATTAGATTGTCTGGGTCAATTTATTGTTAAACTTCACAGTCAGTGGCAGAGTTGAATCATGGCACTGAAGGTCCTCATCCGAAAGTATCGCTCCTTTGTGGTGTAGACAGCTTTGTTCTACATCAGGTCACATAGCGTTGAGCATTCCCACCTGCACCTGCTCACACCATTTCCAACTTCTTACAAAAGCATGAAATGACAATAACACCTGTTTTGAGTGTGCTGATGCACTGCACAGCCATCTTTAAATGGGAAAAATCATCTCTGAATCATTCATCTCTGTTATTAAGAGTTTCCATAGTTTAGTGCAATTTAATCTAATATCAAGATGTCTGTGTCATTTGACTGTCTCATGGGATATGGGGATAATACAATGGGACAATATATCATACAGCTGCACAGCGTTCATGTCTAAATCAAACGACGTCAGTACAAAGTATTTAAAAATATTTATTTTGATAAAAAGTCAAGGTTTATTGTAATTACATTCTTACATTTTACATATTATGTATCAAACTTACACATATTTGTGCTCAAAATCATTCAACATCCATAATCAAACTATTATGCAAAAAAATTAATCATACATGTTCACTCCAAAGTAGATTTATATGAAAGCAGTTATCAACATGCACATTATTTGTACAATTATTTAGCATATGAACTCTGTTTTTGTTCAAAGTTTTGTTAGTTTGTGCATTCAAACAAACATCTGATCATCTAGAACTCAAATCTTTCAACACAGCAACATTTATCAGTCAAACTAAACAAGAGTTTATCATGGCACAATGAATTAGTAAGTGCTATAATGAGAGCTTTTGTTATTGTTTACACTACATTAGAAATCTTGCTTCATGCTGATATTAACAAGATTGGGTTATAATTCTACACCGAGATCAACATGTTTGAGATTCTTCTTGGACTTTTCTACCCTCTGTGTCATATTCCATAAGCTGTTAATATCTTTCGTTAATTTAGTAATAACAATCATATGACTGTATTATAATATCAATTTATCAATGACAACCGTATGACTGTATTATAATATTCATTTATCAATGCTTGGCAACTGCATGGCTTTCAGGACAAACAGATTAATGTCCGCAACAATACTGTTTCCTAAGAGTTTTCCAGCGTGAAGAATTACAGTTTGGCTCGGAGAGATCCAACAGCAGGTTTGTCAGAACAAAACTCGGCCCACCAAGAAGGCCGTTCTAGGACGTTCTTGCCCTGCATGACTGTAGACCACAGGTTTTTGTAGAGCTGAAACACACAAGAAACAGAGAGAATCTGAATCACAAAGTCCTTAATTACAAAACACTTGCACAATGTATGGTCAGGCCATGTGACTAACTATCAGTAACACCTCTTTAATTCTACTGAAACCATGGTTTCTGCTGTATTTGCAGTGCGTTCCTTTTTTTTAAGTGCATTTCTGTATTTGGTTGTGTTGTGAGTATTTGCAGCATGTTTTTGTATTAGGTTGTGTTGAGTATTTGCAGCGCGTTTTTGTATTTGGTTGTGTTGAGTATTTGTAGCGCATTTCCGTTTTTGTTGCACGTTTCTGTATTTGATTGTGTTGAGTATTTGCCGCACGTTTTTGTATTTGGTTGTGTTGTATTTTGATTTCTGTTTTTGTGTTGAGTATTTGCTGCATGTTTTTGTATTTGGTTGTGTTGAGCATTTGTAGCGCATTTCTGTTTTTGTTGCACGTTTCTGTATTTGATTGTGTTGTGAGTATTTGCTGCATGTTTTTGTATTTGGTTGTGTTGTGAGTATTTGCAGCACATTTCTGTATTTGGTTGTGTTGTGAGTATTTGTAGCGCATTTCTGTTTTTGTAGGACGTTTCTGTATTTGGTTGAGTATTTGAAGTGCATTTCTGTATTTGGTTGTGTTGTGAGTATTAGCAGTGCATTTTATATTTGGTTGTGTTATGAGTATTTGCAGTGTGTTTCTGTTTTTGAAGCTTGATTCTGTATTAGGTTGTGTTGTTAGTATTTGCAACGTGTTTCTATTCTTGCAGCACATTTCTGTATTGGGTTGTGTTGTGAGTATTTGCACTGCATTTCTGTTTTTGCAGCACATTTTGTATTTGGTTGTGTTGTGAGCATTTGCAGCGTGTTTCTGTTTTTGAAACACAGAAATGGATGCCCATTTTCCACAAGTTGATAAGTTGAGCTGATTCTTAATAAAAAGTCTATAACATACTTTGGTTCAAATTTAAGTGGTAGTGTAAAAAACACCCTTTTTACCATATCAAAATCAGCTCCGCAGAAATCAGCCCATTCTGTTGCATGTTCCTTTAAATGCAAATAAGCTCTGCTCACCCCGCCCCTCTCTTCTGTGGAGTGACAAGCCGTGCTCTGTTTACTTTATCCGCTAAACTTGCTAACTAGCTCATTATAAGGAAAGGCGATTGCAAAGATTTATAAAAAAAAAACATTATTCTCACTTCTGCTGTAGGTGAAAGTGGATCACGAATGATTCGCACAAACATCGATGGATATATGTAGATTGGAAGGCGCATTCCCTTCACAAACAAACATAATCCACTGCATCTTCAGCGGCTCAGATGTCGGGAGTAATTACATCCAACAACAGAACACCTCAATCGCTTAGGAGCCATTCTTGTCTATGTCCCTGCTCCGCCATCGAAACAATGGCGATCGGACTGTAGTCTTTGGTTACAGCTCATTCAGGCCAGGTCTAAGGTAAGACGCCATTGTCAATCAAACTATCGTGGAAGCGGCCTCTGTTGGTGTGATATCACACAGACAAGAAGCTGAGAATGACTTGGGGAAAGGGGAAAATATTTTTACAGATTAATTAAAAACCACTGGGTGGATTTTTGTCATAGGGTAGATGTGTACACACACTGCCAACACACAATTATGTGCAACAACATGTAAAAGTAAACTTTGCATCTGATGACCCCTTTAATTTGCTTAAGCTTTTTCCATTTGCATGTGTTTTCTTAAGTTGCTGCGCGTTGAGCTCTCTTGGCATTTAGATATTTGTACTGAAAAAACAAAAATACTGAGGAAGACATTAATGTTTTGGAATGTATGCCACATTTAATGTCATCATGACTTTATGAATTTAATACTTTCTGCTCAGATTTAAGGCTTTTCAAGTTATTAATTTGTGGAAGGGTGAATTCAGACTTTTAAGACCCGCAAAAAACCCTAACAGTCAAAAAACAAGCATATGGAAGGCTTTAATAAATAAGGCCTCCTTTTTATCAGAACCTCAGATGAGTCAGAAAATGAACTCAATGCCGAGTTTCCAGTAAACATCTCCTCAACT
This sequence comes from Labeo rohita, assembly GCF_022985175.1. Lineage (NCBI taxonomy): Eukaryota > Metazoa > Chordata > Actinopteri > Cypriniformes > Cyprinidae > Labeo > Labeo rohita. The sequence goes on along the minus strand of NC_066875.1, from coordinate 15,357,883 downwards.
GTAAACATAAAGTGTCTCACTCAGCAGGGAAATCAGTATAAAGGTCTCTGTGTCAGTGGGGTCTGTGTGTGTGACTACTCTACTCTGTCTAGTGTTTCAGAAAAGCTCTGTTTTTTCTTAAACTTAGAAATGTATGGCCTGCCAAACAAGTGCTGAAAGAATATGACTGGAGGAATGAGTCAGTGACCATAATGTCTAGTCAAAATATGTTTCTAAAGGGATTTAGGGCAGTACAATGGAACCCCCCCCCCACCCAGATTTTCCAATTGCTGGGAATTAGTTTGTTTTAATTAACTTGTCTACTTGTTTCTTGTTTTGTGAAAAGATGAAATAAATGCACCACCTAAAGTTCTAATAATTGTTTACTTTATTAGGTGATGTTGACTTAACCCCTCTTATATGATACATTAAGCTGTAATATTTTACAGTAAATACTGCATCTTCACTAGCTGTCAGTCTCAGAGGCCAACATATTTAACAGACTTGCATGAAAATAATTCCGTTTAGAAAACACCTTTTTATATTTCCAAATCTGTAAACAGCATGTATAATTTTATAGTATAATTATGTATTTTCCCCATAAAAACTAAATATGTGAACAGTACTTAAAAAAAATATAAAATGATGTACACTTACATGAATACACAAAATTTTGGAATAATTAAGATTTTTTAAATCTTTTTAATCTTTAAAAGTATTTTATGCTCTCCAACTCTGTACTTATTTAGTAAAATACAAGTATTACAAATATTACTTTGCTAGGACACCTGTATGAACTTAAAGGAACTGACTTCATACAGATTATCCACTAAACCCTTGCGACCAGTTAATTAAAAGTCACTGAAAAAATGGGTAAGAAGATACTTTTTTGGAGTCACTGTAAATTAGATGATCACTTCTGCAGCTTTCAGAAACATTTTGTCTACATTAAGCGATTCCACAGTCACAGTGGAGGACTGGCGAGTCCTCTTTCTCAATTGCACATGTGTGCCTTTGTATGCGTTCTCTTACCTCACCATCTGCTTTGCCAATGGGCGAGTTCAGGATGAAGTCAGGAGGAGCAATTACATCAACCAGCGCCACAGCATCATCCTTCAGCTAGACATGGAACAAGAAGGCACCTGTAATGTTAAAGCCTTCCTGATGTTTGCATAATCATGCATTTGTGTCTGGAACTAAATTACAGCTAAAACAACACTAACCTGCCCGCACAGAGTGAGAATGGCCGTATGGATGAGGTCAACCGGCTGTCGACCAGAAAAATAACCTCCTAAAAACACAAAGAGACCACAATGACACTCCAAAAAACTACAAAAAGCTATACTAGTGTTTCAGTGTTCGGGTTCGGTAAAATATTTTGTTAACACTTTATTTTGACAGTCCACTTTAGCCATTCTGCTGACTATAAGTCAACTACCAGTCATTAGATTTTTATGGCGCCTTTCCACTGCATGGTATGGCTCGGGACGCCTCGGGACAGCTCGGTACAGCTCTCTTTTGGGGGGTTTTTCACTCTGTACAGTACCTAGTACCTGGTACTTTTTTTAGCACCACCTTGGTTAAGGTTCCAAGCAAGCTGTACCGTGTATTAGTGATGGGTCATTCTTGAATTGGCTCTGTACTAGAATTAGTTCACCTGTTTCGAGTCTTTGGGTTTTTGGAGTAGTACGTTCATCTTATGGGGCCGTCACGTGATGAACGAACGACTCGAACCCCAAGACTCGAGAGATGAACTAATCAATTCTCTTTCTGGCAAAGACTGCATTGGTTAAGCTTATGGGGCTGTCACGTGATGAACAAACGACTCAAACCCGAAAACCTAAGACGCGAGGTGAGCTAATCATAGACTAAAGACCCAGGTAAACAATGAATTAATCTTTTCTGTTTCTTATAGCATTATAGCTTTGTCTTGTTTGTAGTGTGATCAGTGTTTGTGTAAGCAGTAGATGTGTTAGGGAGGTAACACGTAACATTTTAATTGTATTTGCTAAAATGAACAAAATGACTCGGAAAAAAGATTCGTTCATTTTGCTGAACGAGACTCAAAGGTCAGAGTCGGTAAAATGATCCAAACCTTCCATCACTAGTGTGTATGTGACGTGTAACAGACTGAACAAAAATCTAAGCAAAAGTCGTGTAGTCTATTCAAGCCTTAGAATATAATTTGTGTTACATAACAAGTACCAACAGACATTGATGGAAAAACTAAGAACCAATTGCAGAGAACAGTGGTTTACCTTGATACAGGATGGCCATGTGGTTGGTGAGTATCCACAGGCCATAGAGGGCACAGAGTCGCCCCAGCACTGATCTGAGAGCAGCTGGAGTCTGTTCATCCTGAATCAGATCATGGAATCGCTGCAGCACTGTGTGCTCAATATAGGCAATAGCCAAAGAGCGACAATAATACACCTACAGAGAAACAGAAAGAGAAAGATAATTTACAGAAAAAAGTGAATCCAAGAACACAAACTCAAACATGGACTAAATGAAAACAATTTGACCCACATAATCACAAGCTAGGTCATGACAGCAGAATGACAGTCATGACACACAGACGAGACACCAATTAGGATGTTTACAGAGGGGAAAAAATTAAACAAAAAAAGCTTCACGACCTTAGCAATGTGCTTGTGTTTGTGTCTGGTTGCTAGTCAGTGACCCTCTGTGTTTGGTGGTTGCTGGGTCAGTATTATGTGTGAAGGTCTGTTTTATTGATTTCTGTCCTCACTGCAGATTTTAAGACAATCTATGTCACATACGGTAACCTTCTTGATTTCGACACATCTATTCTTGTTTGTGTCTCCAAAATGCTCTAGTTAAACTCGCTCGCACGTCTCAAGGTGGAGACACGCATTGGACGGTGTCCAAACTCCACTCATTATATCATATGACATTTAAGTGACTGCTTGTTTTTGGCTAGAATAGACCCTCATAACACACACATACACACCCATAGTGACCCCAAAGAGTATTTGAACATTTAAGCCACATTTTTAAAAAGTACGTCATGGCTTTAGACAAAACAAAATATCAAGCCAAATGGAATTTATCTTATAGGAATGAACACTTTTGAAAATAAAATTAACAAGTTTTTTTTTTTTTTTAAATGGTAAATGTTTGTGTCCAAATCATTTTTTTGGGTGTGCATGTGATCTAACTGCTGTGTTTCATTACTGTGCCGACGTCAGATGTGGTCCAACCGTGATCCGTTCATATCATCCGAAACATGATGCGAGTACCTTTCACCCTACAGAGCACCTATATGGGTCTAAATGAACCTGATATGGCAAAAAGACTGTAAATCCTTCAAGATGTGGAGGTCCTACAGCGGCCCTTTGAAATGCCCAGTGTGATGTAGATTTGTAGCTCGGTGGAATAGATATTAAGTAAGGGATATGTCTGAGCCAAGTGTCTGTTCATTGTTAAAGACATGTCTGTGGAACCAGAGGTCTGTTTTATATTAGATATAAGTCATAAACGGGACGACACTGTACAGAAGGTATTAATGGGAAACCTAGGGTGCACTATCCCCACAATTCAGCCTGATGCTGAAATATTAACAAAAACAACATTCCATGCACCCATGAATAACAACAGTAACATCTACATGGTGAAACATGATTCTTGAATGGATGTCTACCATAACTATAACTTTCAGTCAAAAGTCTTAGTTCAGATAAGCCTTAGTTAAGGACTTTAAGACAACACTAAAACACTGAGCATTAACAGCAGATGTGTGTATGGTTGTCTAGGGTGAATTCAGGTAAATTAGTCCAGCTCTTGACATGAGACGAATGGCCTATATACAGTAGATAAACACTGTGTGGTTTTGATGTTAAAAACATTAACAGATGTACACTGAATTAATAGGGAAAAGGCCAGTAAAGGTGTTTATACACAGAGTGATATCTGTATACCGTTCAAATGTTTGGGGCTAGTAAAATAAAATAAAATAAAATAAAATAAATTAAATTTCATTATTTTTTTTAACAAAAAATATATTGTTCTGTTCTACTGAACTTGCTATTCATAAAAAAAATCCTAAAACATTAAGCAACCATTTTCAACACTGATAATAAGTGTTTTTTTGAGCAGAAAAATCAGCTTTACAATGATTTTTTTTTAAGATATATTTTTTGCCTTTATTAGCATAAGACAGATGGCAAAGTTTTTTTAAATATCTAAAAGTACACTTGAGTCAGTCAGTCAAGCATTATAATATGACATGATAATAATTTAGATAACAAAACTACTATGAATTATACTGCTAATAACAATATAAAACACACTAAGGATAAATGAGCTGCTGGGTTCATGAATATTAATCACATTGTCTGCGTTCGCTCGAATTGATTTGCTGAAATCAAAATGAGGGATGATAACAGGTGAGCGCTAGCCAATGAGATTGCCGTTTGCGCATTAGTTCCACCTACTACCGAAGAAACCGACAGTTTTTAAAAGCTGAAGAATTCCAGAGGAACTCTTTTTCTGTATCTTTCTTTGCGTGTGTGATACAAAATGACAGCTAGTCGTGTGCCTTCACACTAGAGTTTACGGTTCGTCAAATACAGGTAAGCTGCGCATCCATTCAGATGAACTGAAAATTAAATTATAACAATATTATAAAAAAATAATGCCACATTTTATTGTCAGTAATGGTAAAGGCGTCGTAATGGGGGAAAAAGTAATTTGTTTGAATACTTGTTACCAAAAAAAAAAAAAAACACCTTTTATTTATTTTTTTTTTTTTTTAGAAAATGACTTATTGTTTCACTAAATAAGACCCTTATTCCTCAGCTGGGATTGTGTAGAGCCATTTGAAGCTGCACTGAAACTGCAGTTTGGACCTTCAACCTATTGGTCACCGTTGAAGCCCACTATACAGGGAAAAATCCTGGAATGATTTCCTCAAAAAAACTTTCTTTGCGGCTAAAAAAAATGAAGACATGAACATCTTGGATGACATGGAGGTGAGTGAATTACTAGGAGATTTTTATTCTGGAAGTGAACTAATCCTTAAATTGTAAGTTTTGCTTAAACAATTTATGGCATGTAAAGAGATTCTAAGTTTTTATGAGGCTGTTAACCATAATCAATATAAGATGATGCATGTAAACACACTCCGTGTGAGGTTTAAGGTAGCTGGGTAATGTGTTTTACAAACCTATAGCATACCTCACCTCTCTCTGAGCTGCCAGTAAACACAGATACATGACATTTTAAAGTCTCATGCTAATAAAGTCAGGATTAAAACATACTTGGCTGTTGTTTCGTGCCTCGAAGTCTCCCAGTCCAGAGGATTTCTCATGAAACAGCTTCCTTCGGCTCTCACCCAGTAAGAAACACACCAGCCACTTATATGCTGCCAGAGGCACTGAGGACATGACGTCACATGATATAATAATATTACAAAGATGAATAGATTATGGAAGAAATTAAATATATCTGAAAAAAATAACAACATAACAACTTCACAATAACTGTATATTTAGTTGAAAAGTGACTGTTAAAACTGAACAAAGTGTATTGGACTGGAATTGGAATTATGTGGAAAGGGCAAGAGAAAAAGGCCACTAAATAAGATAATTAAACAAATATTGAACAGATATTGGATGTATTGTTGGAATAGGTCTGTTTTACAGAGGTTTGGTGCACACAGATGGTAATCATGGATTAGGTATCTGGGTGGGGACTGTGACTAAAGAACAAGAGGTCTCGTGTTTTGGATGGCTGAGGTTTGGACGCATTTCTTTAACTCATGACGCAGAAGTAACCCGAACTCTAAATCCACAGAGAGATGAACTTCAGTGGATTCATTCTATAATAACAGAATAAACAGATGAACTATGCAAAATCAAAATCTACTGACCGAGAGTACAAAGCTTTGACTTATTACTTTGAGATTTATAAACAACAAAACTGCTCTCCCATCTTATAAAGGAACTAATAAATCAGAAAACAACCCTCAATCGTTTCTGAATAAGAAAATAAGATTGTTATGAAAGAAGGTTGTGAAACAAGGCCACGCAGAGTGAAACTCTATTTAAATATCTTCAACTCACTCAATCAAGCAAATTAGTTCTGAAGAAATGAGTGAGTATGATAAATATTTAAAGGTCGATGTTTATGTTGGTATTGATGTATAAAGTGACATGGATTCGTTCTTGATTTTTCTTGCTTTTTTTTCATATTTGTAGATTGTCACAGACTTTTTGGGTAAAAATGCCACAAAGATATTTAAAAGGTGGGGACAAAAAATTATTCATAATTTATGAAGTAAAATAATACTTCAAAATAAATATAGTTGTGCAATATTGCCATTTAATATAAATAAAATAAAATAAAATAAAATAATAAACTTCTTGGACGTTCACCTAAACCTCATTACAAGTCATATTTTTTTCTTAAAAAAACTTTCATAATATATTAGGGATATAAAGGGTTCATTTAAAATCTTACAGGTTTGGGATGACTTGAGGGTGAGCAAATGATGACAAAATGTTTGGTTAAACTATCCCTTTAGTGTGTCATGATTTGGTTGGCCTGAAATGGACTGATTCAAGCCATGAACTGTTATAGGTGAAGAATGAGAGCATTCAAAATGTTGATGCAAAACAGCTGGGATGAATAACAATATTAAAACTGGTCTAGCATTTCAAAACTCCCTGGGGACTTGTCACATGATGCGATAGGTGACAAAAGTCAGTAAAAACTCAAGTAGTCCACTCCCTATCCTCGTCCAATTAAAACGATGATCCTCTGACCCCTGTAACCAGGCAACAACGAGTTGAGTCACCAGCTGAGGAATGATGTCAATAACGAGAGCAGATGTGTAGCAGATGTGCAGCTCGGTTCAGGATGTAAAACTCTCCCACTGGAGCAGTCTGCAGCATCAAGGAGCACTTTTAACAGTAAACCACACAAAAACACAGCGTGACGCAGATTCTCACATTCGCTCAGCGTGCGGTGGGGGTGCGAAAGTTTATGTATTAGATAATGTGTTCAAGAAAAAAAGCATTGTACACACTAACATTGTGGATTACACAAAACCAGCACCATGAAAATGGGATATCAAATTGACACAAGGCTCAGTTTGTTTATTTGCCTTATTCAGAGCATGAATGAATAATGACTCAATAAAACTAAACTGCAGTTTCACTAGCTGAATAACAGAACTAAACTAGACTTGTATTTCTTGAAGAAAATACCAAAAGAAAATGATTAAAGTTTTGGGTTCTGTGCAAATTAAATTCTGCATTAGATCTATAAAATTTGATGAATTAACACATAAACGCAAAACTACTCTTTCATTTTTTAATATGGTTAAACGGACAAAAGAAAAGACCAATACCAATTTGGTATGCAATTAATCACGAGAAAGATTAACCTTAACACAGCATACAAATAGTATAATAATAATAATAATAATAATAATGGTGTCATTAATTTTAATGATTTCATCTTAAATTTCTTTCAAATAAATCTGGGAAAAATAATGTGTGAATTTTTTTTATTATTATTTTAATTGCCATTATTGTTAATGTCTTGGCTACCATTAATGTAAGTTCACTTACTGCACATTAAAAAGCTGTTATAATTGTGTTAATATTTATTTGTAACTGTTAATCAATGCCAAATTATATACATACATTTATCTGATGTTTCTATTTTGCATTTATTAACAGTTACTATATATATATATATATATATATATATATATATATGTGTGTGTGTGTGCGCATGTGTGTGTATAAATATATACATAAAAATTAAATACATTTAATATTTAAAATATCTTTGAGGTTCTACATTAATTTGGAGAATGTGAAAATATATTTGAATACAAATTTTAACTGTTTTTTTCTACTAAAAAACAATGTAAAATTCATTTCAAGGCTGAAATTACTCACGTAACAAAGTTTGAAAGGAGTCTGGAGTTTAGCAGATGAAAAAGAGCACCAGGGGAACAGAGGTAACTGAGGTGAAGCGAATGCTAAATGAGTAATGTGGCTGGGGTGTGCGGTTGCGAAGAATGTGCATATATGTGTCCCTGTTATGGAGAATGTAGAGTTAATGTTGCATACCGGCTGAGTTCATGCACTCTTCCACTGAGCCAACTGTGAACTTGGTCTGCAGAATGCTGTTCATGTCCTCCAAAAAGTTCACAGTCTCAAGAGGGGATTCAATCCTTCCTTTATCTTGATTAAGAGAGAAAAACATAAAAAGCAAGACATTTCAAATTCACTATCGTTCTTCATATTCTGCATACCACTAAAACAATGTCAATTAACAAACACAAAACAACTGTCATTACAAAACTAAAATGGGGAATAAAAGTTAAAACTCTCCTGTTGTACTCAAAAACTGGGTACAACGTTTGTGTTGTTTGTCAAGTTGAACCACACTGTAATTTGCCCAAAATCAACAATATGAAAAACACTGAGTATTCAAGTAAAAACAGAAAACCTTAATTGCCTAGCTTGTAAGAGGCTAGTCTCAGCCTCAAATGTTACGCCCATGGAAACATGGCACACAACATTGGAAACAGTTTCAAACTCATTATCTGATTGGTTGAATTCTACAGGATTTCTGGGAGACGTGCGTGTCACGTTCATTAATGTTACGCCTGGAAACAAAGATATTGTGACGCCGAACCCCCTCACGGAAGAATAAAGCTGTGTTTACATCTGTGACAATTAGCACTTTAGTTTCCAGGATCAACTAAATGCTAGATTTTCAGAAATATGTAGAATATGTTCAGAAGTTTGCAGCATAGACTCTTTCAAATATGTCCAGGAGATTTACACACCGGTCTGTTATTGTGGGGACATTTCCATGTCCCTAAACATGATGCGGCACAAATTGCCTGGCTTCTATAATAAAAAAAATAAAAATAAAAAAAATCACCCATCCAAGTGCACACACACAGCAGTGAGTAGTGAACACACACCCGGAGCAGTGGGCAGCTGTTTTTGCTGCAGTGAGTGGCAAGAAGTTGGGGGTTTCTTTGCCTTGGTGGGTACTAAACATACTGAATCCCTGCTGGTACTGAGATTCGAACCTGTGGCCTTAGGGTTACAAGTCTATCTCTCTAACCATTAAGCTACAACTAACAGCCATTCAAAGTGACCATTGTGACTTTCTGCCATCAGTCTGAAGATCTGGCTACACAAGACTAGTCAGAAACTAAAAATATTTGTGAGAATATAAATATAAATTATGTGAGAAATGTAATAATTCTTATCTATTTTTGTGTTATGTTTTAGATCCTCATTTTTTTATGTTCAAAATTAGCTGCACAGACATAAAATATATATATATTTTTTGCATTTATTTTGTCATGACTATTGCAGTGACTATTTGCACACTGAGGTGCAAATAACTATCTCAGTATAAATAGCATCTAACATTATTTATACTTCGCGTAAGTCATTTTTATTGCTATTTGTACTTCCTTTTTGGTTTATTATGTCTGGTTCTCAAACCCTTGTGAGGGTAAAATTAATTTCTCACACTTCCTTTTAGTGCTGCAACAGTCCAGTAACTGAGATCCAAAGAACTAACAAGCGAAAAACAACCTGTGCCAGACAGATTGTGATTGCCATTTGACTGTGAAATTAATGAGTCTTTTGATTCAGGTAAACTTTGAGCCTTATTTTTTGAATTCTCTATTTCATACTTTACAGTCTGAATGAGCTACAATAAAGGTTTTCTGTTTTGTTTGCTGTTTTTCAAAGTGTTGTTTTATTGGAAAATTGCATGGAAACCACTGGTGTCAATGACACATCTATGTGTTGAAGTGTAGCAAGTATATTTATGACCCAAAATGAAAAACATATAGACAAAATTTCAAGAAGAAAACTGAAAGTGGGTCAAATTGAAAGGAAGGTGTGTAGAGACCTTGTTGTTTGTGTTCAAGCCAGCTGAGTAGGTAGTTGCTGGTCTGCTGCAGGAGAACATTGTTATCTCCCTCATATGTGCAGTTGGGATCGTTATCATCGCGCATGTCTCCCAGCCGGTTCACTTAACAAGAAAACATAAACAGATTAGCAGATAAACAGAAGCTGACTAAAAGTTCTTTTGATATTACACTTGGTGTTTATGCGTCTATTAAACATTTAGTTTACAAGGACTTTAAAAATTCCTTACTGGCAAGGTAACCGTGTCCTCCACAAGCCTCTCGACATTCCTGAATGCCTCGCTGGGCTGTCCACGATCCCAGAGGTTTACTAGCGCACGACATGGCATGGATCTCTCTTCCCAGTTCAGCCTGAGGAGTGACATACACACATGTATATGTGCTCAAAGACTAGAAGACTTTCCATAGACTTTCAGAAATAAGTGATTCAAGATGCTTTCATTAAAAAAGAAGTTTAAGAATGTTTAGTATGGTGTTTACCTGTCTGTCGCTTTTGTCCTTCATTAACAATCCAAATTGAAATTCCACAAAGTTCATGCAGAAGGATCTGGTGAAGTGCTCCAGTGCGTACACTGCTGCCAGGAATGGAATAAGACGCCACTGCTGCAACAGAGGATGGAGCATGTGAACAGTACGGGTCAAAAGACAAGTAGCTCAAAAAATGTGCACATACCCTTAGTCTGATCTATGAACTAGTATGAGGTATACAGTAAGTAACCTTCGGTGATAGCCTGAACAAGAACACTGAGAAGTGGAAGAAAATACTCTCCAAAAAATGTGCTATTGAATGTTCAGTGCAATGTTAAATGGTGCCAATCTGGCAGTTACACGTTTGGTCATACAGTGTATAAAATACACTACCAGTCAAAAGTTTTTGAACAGTAAGATTTTTAAAGTTTTTTAAAAAGGTATCTTCTGCTCATCAAGCCTGCATTTATTTGATCCAAAGTACAGCAAAAACGGTACAATTCTGAATTATTTTTACTATTTAAAATAACTGCTTTCAAATTGAATATATTTTAAAATGTAATTTATTCCTGTGATTTCTCAGCTGATTTTTTAGCATCATTACTCCAGTCACATGATCCTTCAAAAATCATTCTAATATTTTGATTTGCTGCTCAAAAAACATTTGTTATTATTACTATGTTGGAAACAGCCGAGTAGAATTCTTTCTGATTTCTTTGATGAACAGAAGTTCAGAAGAATCTTTGGATCTTTCTATTCATGAAAGAATCCTGAAAAAAAATTTTACTCAACTGTTTTAAATATTGATAATAATAATATTAAGAAGAAGAATGCTTTTTGAACAGCAAATAAGCATATTAGAATGATTTCTGAAGGATAATGTGACACGGAAGATTGGAGTAATGATGCTGAAAATTTAGCGTTGACATTTTTATCTATATCTTTTTTCATGATTTATAGTTATTTTGGATGCACCTTAGTATATGCACTTTCAGTTTACTAATATGCATGGTTAGGGTTCTAGGTGAGATTCAGGGTCAGTACCTTGTTTTTACAGTAAGTAATACATATAAAATGGGACTTTAAAGTGTTACCATTATCTGTTGTAGGTGACTAAAACTAAATATGTTCACATTTCATTTTTAATTTTTTTTACATTTAATTATTTTTGAATTACATTTTAAATGATTTTTTATTCATTTTTATTTTTTGCTTTTAATTTAAGCAAATTAAGGAAGAAAAGTAGGAATTGAAGGAAGACCATGACTAATAAAAGAAGACAATTTCTCTCTGACTCTGTGAAAGACTGTAGTGAAAGACTGTTTTCTTCTGTCATGAAATGTTTCCTCTGGAGAGTGTCAGTATTCTATACCTGTAGCTGATATTCCAGCACTGGAATCTCCTCATCCTCTCTGGGCCCAAACTGTCTGCGTGTGGCAGAGAATCGCACCGCCACAGTCACTGCAAGCTTCAGATTGACCAGTGCCATCCTTGTAATGCCCACCCTGCCGCCTGACAGAGCCCCTAAAGATGCCCCAAATCGCTTATTGAGGTCCTATAATGGTGTATGGTCAGAAAAAAGACAGGACGGAAAGAACCATGATAAAGAATGCGAGGAAAAAGACAAAGAATGTGAGGAAAAAGAAGGGCAAATGATACTTGATTCATTCATCTTTAACCTCTTGCCTCTGTTTGTTTTCAGAAAAAGCCCTTTATGTCTTTCTGTCAGTAATATTGGCTGGTGTCCTGGCTTTCCCTGTGATTAAAAACTCCCTGTTTGTTTGAAATGAAAGCACAGGGATTCCTTCTCGTACATCTTGCATAGCACAGCACAGCAGCTGGAAAAACAGCTGCTGCACAACTGCTTTGTCTTACTGCAAGATTTCTTACTTTTCTTACTGCAATAGATACACACCAAAATAGCTCTATTTTGTCCTACATTCCTAATAACAAAGAAAATACTGTTGCTTTGCAAATATCCTATTTTTGAAAAATGAAAGGTGTTACAATAAGCTTCAATACTTTAATATAGCTAATGCATTAAACTAACAATAAACAATCCTTTTTTTATTTGTGTTAACCTAGGTTAATATGAATTCATAAATACAGGGTACAACGGGGCTAAAAGCACCCCCTAAGAAAAAAATGTGATTTTCACTGTGCCCGAAGAATATGATTGCAGAAAAATACATACATCTGTATTGAACATTTATGGAGGAACATATTGTGTGTGAAATTAAATCATAAAAGTTGTTTATTTAGTCTAAAAAATCTCATAAACGTATGAGGTGCCAAGGGAGGCCTTTTACCCCACACACGGGGTAAAAGGCCCACCAGCATGGGGTAAGAGACACACAGTATTGATACAAATACTTTAACTAAAATAATGTTGTTGTTTTTTTAACAATGTTTAAGTTAACACTTGTTCAAAACAATAAGTCTGTATTATTTTCTGCTTATTTTGATAAATAAAATAATTATTTTTTGTTCAATAAATATAATGTCATTAAAATATGTTAACATAAAACATATATTTTACAGAAACAAAATCATTTCAAAATGTAAAGATTCTGAAAGCATTGAAGGAGATCCCATAATAATTTAATATAGATTTACAGTAGTAACAACAAATGATATTTTATTATATGATAAGATTAATAGCATGTTTTTAAATATGATCGTTTCATTCTAAACATGGTGATTATTTCTAAGATGGACACCCAACATAATATATGATATTTGCTATCTGAATCTAACAATGTCATGTCAACAAATGGAAAAGTCAGTCTTCTATTAATTACCATGTTAATATTGTGCCTTTTAGCCCCAACAGCAGGGGCGCTTTTTACCCCAAATACCATACTTTTACATATTCTTTTGTTATTTAAAAACTGCTGTTTTAATTATCTTAAACAAAACTAAAAATCATTAAGAAGACATTTTATATACAATATATTTAAGATATATTGAATAATTTTAGCGATTCTCATTTGCTACTTAAATCTACAACTTTTGTAAAAACATCAAATATTAGATCAAGCAAGCACAGAACTTTTGCTGCCCGCGATCGCGGCAAGGATCAACCAATAATGCACATGTATGTTGAAAAGCAGGAGTTCTGGAAAGTGCTACGCCACGTTTTTTGCCATATAGTGGTTTAGAGGAACATAATATCAAAGGCGCCTTTTACAGTGTTCAGTGTTCATTTTAGTTCTTAATGCACTGATGTTGAAAATCTGTTAATAAATATAGAATAGCTATTACCAATGTAAATGTATATGACCTTGAAAACGGCTAATTTTCATTACAATAAAAACAGGCAGTATACACAACGAGTCAAAAGTTTTTGAACAGTAAGAATTTTAATATTTTTTTTAAAAAATCAGCTCAGCTGTTTTCAACTAAATAATAATAAATGTTTTTTGAGCAGCAAATCAGAATATTAGAATGATTTCTGAAGGATCATGTACTGGAGTAATGATGCTAAAAATTCAGCTTTGAAATCACAGGAATAAATTACATTTTAAAATATATTCAAATAAAAAACACTTATTTTAAATTGTAAAAATATTTCAAAATTGTACTGTTTTTGCTGTACTTTGGATCAAATAAATGCAGGCTTGGTAAGCAAAAGAGACTTCTTTAAAAACATTAAAAACTTACTGTTCAAAAACTTTTGACTGGTTGTGAATGTAATGTTTATTAGGGAGTTATACAATATTGCTTACTTTAAAAGGTGAAACGTAGCGCCCGTCAGGCGTAACATCTCCTGTTCTGTTTAGCAAGTTTTCCCGAGGTACTCTCACATTGTGGAACATTGCAAAACTGACAAAAACAAAATCACTAATTTATTTTAGACATAACAAAAATTTGTTTTGTTAAATGACTACAATGAAAAGTATACGGAAAAATAACATCTTCATTTATAAAAACAGAAGGATATACTATGGAGATGAAGCGAGACCGATATCAGATGGATATATCCATGGTTTTCTGTTACCGCCATCTAATGACCAAATACTGTAATCACAACAATCCAGCAGTAAACTCACCCATTATCCAGACCGTTCTGACCCAGTTTCTTTCCCATATCCCCAACCATCACTCCTGGCATTGCCAGCAAGGTCTTTGGATCCCTGACCTAAAAATGTAATTACATTAAAACCAAATTATTCACAGCTGCTCTAACAAGACAAGCAAATGAACTGAAAAATGTATTTTCACACATACTTGAACTACAAAAGAGTGAAGGCCGTGGCATTGCCCGTCAGGGGTGTAAAGCTGTGCAAATACAACTGAATGAGTGGCCGTCTTTCCCAAGTTCCCCACCCAGAACTTTGCTGCTTCAAAGTCTGGAGAGTTTAAAACAAACTCCTGTGGATTTTAAAACAACATAAATGAGCTAGGGCCATCTAAAATAATTAAGCAGGAATAACAAAGGAATAACAAAAACCAGGTAAAAGAATAATAAGAAAGCTTTTTTAACGACAGATTGCTTTGTGTGCTACAAAGAGGATTCAGCAACAAGCGAGGGATAGTTTGAGATATTTTCTGTCTCTAAAATGTTCCATTTTGTCAGATTGTTATTTGAATTATACAGATAACATATAAACACTATGATATATTTAGTATAGTTTCTAATACTTCAGCTATCATGAATAAACAATAAACAATAGTATTTATTACTCTGCGAATGTTAACTTATTGTTTTCCTTTAATTTTAACATTTTAATATTATTACCTTAACATTAACCTACATGAATAAATCAATATCCCAAATCTCTATGATATGCCTGCAGTGTTTTTAGACTTGCATTATATCTTTGGGCAAACGTAGAGAACATGTTGTTGCATCGGGTACTGGAGTATACTGGAGTACCTGAGTGCTGGGGTCATATCTGGCTGTTGTCCTCAGAGCTCTCGTGTTGCTGCCATGGCTCAGCTCTGTCAACGCAAAGCATCCAAATGTCTAAACAGACAGACACAATATTAATATGCTGTCATGTGGTTTGCCATGACTAACGTCAAAGGCAACTTGCTGGTTTGTATACACACACACACACACACAAACATACGCAAATACGCAGCACCCTGGAACTTCCTGTTTATGGCCTAATACTGAGTTTGCGCGTCATAATGTCCTAGTTGTATGGAAGGTGAATAATGACTAAATTCAAATGATAAAACTGCATATTCTGGTAACACTTTATATAACCTTCTTCAGGTAACCTTTTTAATGCATTAACTAGCATTAACTAACAATACACAATAGATTTGTTATAGTATTTATAAATGTTTTTAAAATTAGTTAAAGTACTCCTGTTTGTCGTTAGTTCATACATTCAAGATGCACGTTTGCTCAGTACACTGAACTTGAGAAGCATTTGGTTTAATTTTTATGGCTGATATGGTTTTATATTTGTTGCATGCCATAAAAAACAGATAATTTACCATCATTTGCTCAATGTCTTTCACAAACATCAAGTGTCTCTGAGATCCTGTGTTTGACACTGTGGCTCCAAACATCTAAAAAAGATGAAGACAAAATGCAGATTTAAAAGGTTTTTAAATAAATAATCATCACAAATATTAATGTATTAAACAATATTGCCTGGTAATTTTACGAATAACCCAGAAAAAAATAAATATCACTTAAAACAATTACTTTACCGATTTCAGTATGGCTTCATTCCTTATCCATAATATGTAAAGGATTACAAGCTATTCTTGAGAGGATAGTGTATTGAGCTCCCACAATTCGGGGTCTCTAAAGGGCATGTGAAATAGGCGTACCCCTTTGTTAAGGAAGTACTTGGCTCCCAAGGACCAGTCATACATTCCCAGGCAGTCATTGAGGATTGTCAGCTTCCATGGGTTCTGCATGGCGTCATCTCGTGTTACAAAGTCATATTTAAATAACTGTTTACAGCGGCGGAAGGTGAGCTCTCGCTTCTGCTCCACTGGGATGTCCTCCCCAGGTTGCCGGGCAAAGAGCGGGTCACTCTCCAGTGTTCTGAACACGTGCTGCTGCTCAGAGAGAAAAACAGAGAGAGCTGAGATAAAATATATATGAATGACTGTGGACTTGTGATTAGAGAAACTAAGCTTTTCGAAACTTTGTATCAACTGAACCAACTGCGTTGCAAAACAGACCACTCAAAACACCACAGGTTGGCAGCACCTGCTGGTCAAAGCGATATAAATGCAATGAAAGCTAAGCACAGGCATGTATAATTACGGCTTTACACATTCCAATTATAAATGTTTTCATAAATGTGTAATTAATTATATGCTATCTACAAATAATTAAATACCATTAAATATAAATGTTCTGTAACATTTGTGTTTCTTTCAGAGTATTAGTAAACTGTCTGCGTAATATCTTCTAACACTCTTCTAAACTCTGCAATTATATGTCAACTTATTCTATTAACCCTAAACCTAACCTAACAGTCTGCTCTGAGAGTTAGTAGACATGTAGTTGCAAATTAATGAGAATTAGTTGACATGTAGTTGCAAAGTTACTAATAGTTAGTAGAATGTATAAAGTGGACTATCGAAATAAAGTGTAGTTCTGACCTGAATAAGATATTTCACATAAAAGACGTTTACATAATAGTCCAAGAGAAAATAATAATTGAATTTATAAAAAAAAAAAAAAAAAACCTGTTCAAAAGTTTACATACACTTGATTCTTAATACTGTGTTGTACCTGAATGACCCACAGCTGTGTTTTTGTTTTGTTTTGTTTAGTATATAAGGTTATAGTAACATAATAAGGTTATTGTAAGGTAAGCTTAGTGATGCTTTAGAAGGAAAAACAATGCATTAAAAGCCAGGGGTGTAAACTATTGAACAGAGTGAAGATGTGTACATTGTACATTTTTGCACATCTTCATTCTGTTTAAAAGTTTACACCCTGGCTCTTAACGCATTGTTTTTCCTTCTGGGGCATCAGTGAGCATTTGAACCTTCTGTAATAGTTGCATATGAGTCCCTCAGTTGTCCTCAGTGTGAAAAGATGGATCTCAAAATCATACTGTCATTGTTGGAAAGGTTTCAAATACATCAAAATACTGAAGAGCCAAAGAATTTGTGGGACCTGAAGGATTTTTCTGAAGAACAGCAGGCAGTTTAACTGTTCAGGACAAACAAGGGACTCATGAACAGCTATCACTAAACAACAACAACAAAAAAAACAGTTGTGGATTCAGGTATTAACACAGTATTAAGAATATGTAAACTTTTGAACAGGGTCATTTTTTATAAACTCAACTATTATTTTCTCGTGTGGACTACATGTAAACGTCTTTTACGTGAAATATCTTATTCAGGTAAGTACTAAATAAAAAAAATAACATGCATTTTGTATGATCTCTCTTATTTTTGTAAACTTTTGACCTCAACTGTAATTGCTGTTTAAAATAAAATATTTAAAAGATATTATTAAAATTAAGATTTTCATATTTATTATATGGTTTTATTTGTAAAAAGATGAGCAAAACATAAACATTTTACCTTGAACGATATGATTTCATCACCCTCCAGAAACTGTAACATTTCCTTCCAGCTGAAGGATGCTTTCTTCCTGTAGATATCCAATGGACCACTGGGAAGGTCTGGGATGCCTTCATCCATTTTCTCTCCCAAAATGTATTTAGCATCTGTGATGGCTGGTGCACTCATGTTCTGATGCAAAGGCACTTGAAAACCTTCAGGAAGAAACAGACAAACATGACAAAAATCAGTCATGTTTACAACACAGATAATGATAACTCTTATGATTTTGCAGTAATCTACTGAAGTTGCAGAATGTTTAGTAAATGTCTGAATCTGCCATTTAGGGTTTTCCAGTTAACAATCAATATGTCAACATATTTCTATGCTACACCTGCATTTCACAAACTTTATTTATCATTTGCAGGACTTAGATCTGTGGGGTTAACACCTATGTTCTAGTTATCAGGCCAACTCAATGCAAAGTTCAATGTCAGTTACAAAACCCTCTTTCACAAAACAGCTCAAACACTGTTACCACCACGTTTCGGGGGAAATTTAAGTCGTTTACGATGGGTTAAAAAGTCATATGGCACACACCATTTCACTCTGCATATACATATAGATATACATGTCACACCATTAAAATAAACAAGCCCCACCGGCCATTTATTACTGCTCTAGCACGCTAACTAACGTCACTTCACCACTCACAGACAGTAAAGAAAATGTTTTAAAAAGTGCATTGTTTGCAGAAGGATTTGCTTTCATATCACTAGTTTGATTAGTGCTGAAATAACATTTGTCTTACTTTGTCCCGTAACCTCGAGAGCTACTCAGCACTGCCCCTTCGGAGGAGGAAGTGCTCATGTGACCACATACACCAATCACAGAAACGCTGCTGCTTAAAGGCCCACTGCACAGCACGAAACTAACCTTTTACTATTGAAAAACACCTGTGCTCTGGGTGAAAGCCAGCGTCATAAAGGTGTACCTAAAGCGTGATACCTTTGGGATTTTTGGTATAAACCAACAGGTTATGTTCCCAGATAGTGGCAATATTGTAAAAAAGGTCTTTGTATTTTATTTATACATCTTCTGTAATACTCAATGATAAATCAAAGTGTTTTACATAAACTTACTTTTAAAAAAATCATAAAATAAACATAACAGCTAAATAAAAATTAACTGACTAAATTAATAAAATAACAATAAAAACCAAGAAATGAAACTGAT
Source organism: Labeo rohita (assembly GCF_022985175.1). Classification (NCBI taxonomy): domain Eukaryota; kingdom Metazoa; phylum Chordata; class Actinopteri; order Cypriniformes; family Cyprinidae; genus Labeo; species Labeo rohita. The sequence continues at coordinate 15,338,760 of NC_066875.1, read as the reverse complement.
TATATAGATTATAAATGTATTTCAAACATTTAGAAAAACTATCAGAATATAATAAGATTATAGAAGACGCGCAGGGCAATAAATACTGTTAAATATTCTGAAACATGAAAGTATTTTGGCACACACAAAAGGCTCTGTTTTGAGTTGTTAACATGATTTTGTACACCAGGGGACGCTGTTATGCAGCTCTACAGAAAGACACAAGTGCTATGTGTATTTCTTGCCTTGCACTTGCTTTATTTACTTCTTTTGGGTTTTGGATTTCCATTCTGTTAACGGGGATTTTTGCCGCGATATGGCTATTGAGTATCGGCAACACTAGAAAGGGAACTTTGGAAGGAAATGTAATAACCACATTACGTGTAAAGGGAATAGAGATGCCAAAAAATACTTTTCCAAAGAACATCTTTATTCTGAATTATTTATTATTAGAAGTAGCATATAATTTTTATTTATATTTCCATTCCATTCATGCCACATGCATGCATAGAGTAATCATTTCTCTTTTCAAGGTAAGGTAGATTAAAACATACAGCAGTTCTCACAAACAAACAAAAAAACTGTGAGCTTCTCCGTCATTTATGTTCAGCGCCACCAAGAAAACAACACAAAAATTCCACAACTACATTCAAGACTACAGTAAAGATTTATTCAATGTTTAAATTCTTAATTAACACACTATTGATTTTATTATATATTTTAAGTCATATTTCAACAAAGATTCTGATAGGGGCTTCACACAGATCATGACCTCAGTCTTTCTCACGGCCCCTCATCCCTTCTCTTCCTCTGGGCTCACTTGATCCCTCTTTTCCTCTCTGTTTGTTCCATGGGGAGCAATGACACAGTGGACAATTTTGTGACCCACTTTGTGCCCCTGTTAGGCCTAAAACACTGAACTCACAAGCACTATCTGAACAAAAAACAGATAGACATTAAGCATGCATGGGTAAGCAATAACTCTGCGAAAGCTTTCTTGGCAAACGTGCCCTTACAACAATAGCCTAATAATACAACACGGCTGAAATGAATAATGGCCTTACTTTGACATTTCTATACAGTCTGTCAAGAAGACCAAACAAGAAAAAGATGAAGATGAAAAAAAAAAACTCCCTCTCAATTACAGTTTATGACATCTTTTACGGGGTTGATTTTTCATCAATTTTTGTATTAAGATTAACTTTTAGATTTATTTTTATTATAATAAGGTTTATTTTCACTAAATTTCAAATGACTTTATGTGTAGATTTTAATGACTTTCAAGTTTATGCAGGGTTGTTTCAACGCAACTTTGCGTCATATACGGACCAATATGGGTTCATCCATTTGAAAAATGGATTTTAATATGAATTATTTAAACAAACACACACACATGTTTGTTTTTGTGAATTGTGGAGACTTTCCATAGACTTCTATAGATTTTATACTGACCAAACAATATTGTCTGTCCCCTAACCCAACCCTAACCCTAAACCTAGCCCTCACAGAAAACATGTTTGCGTAGTTACACTTTAAGATAAACATCATTTACTATTTTTAATAATTTTTTAACATTGTGGGGACCGCAGGCCAGTCCCCACAATGTCAAAAATTTCAGGTTTTACTATCCTTGTGGGGACATTTGGTCCCCACAATGTAGCAAAAACAAGTACACACACACACACACACATATATATATATATATATATATTATTTTTTTTTTTTTTTTTACATTTATACATTTTGGAAGTAGATTATGAGCAAATATTTTATGATTTGCTTAATAGACTAGACGCCAAAGACATTAGATAAAGTGTGCTTGGTGTCACACCCATAAGGCAAAGTAAGAGCGAACTAATGGTATTATGTATATGCAATATTTATGTCATTCATTTCCTCTCTCTAAGTGCACGTCATTTTAATGGACCTGGAAACAGGGAAATGCTTTGTGATATCCATTAGAAGCTTCCGCTTACTGTTAAATCTTGTCAGCCTTGCTATCGTTATGCAAACAATGCAAAAAACTTGTTCGGTTTCAGCAGTAAAGCTTCTACAGTTTGTATTACAAAATCTCCGAGCGTCCAAAAAACTTTATCATTTCCCCCTTCAGATGAAAGCAGCGCTTTTGTGTTCATTTCCCGAGCTCGTACGAATTGGGTGTGTCCGCTCTGTCAATCAAGACTTGCTCAATCCGTAAGCTCCGCCCCTTCTGTTCTAGGCACCCTGCAGCACAAGGACTGTCAACTCACCGCGCAACTTTGCTCAATCACTGGATTTTACATCACTTTTGGAGTACAAAAACTTACTTTTCGGGGGTGTAACGTTACTGCAACAGCCTGGGATGAGATGGAGCTTTAGGAGGGCTGATTGTCGTTGTAAAGAGTAAGATTTGGGTCATATTTAGTGTTTGATGGCTGCTGGGGATGGAGCCCAGCTGCCGGCGACCGTAGCGGCCAGCAGGAGCGTGGAGAAGGCGCTGGAAGAGGCTGCGTCCAGCGGAGCGCTCATCCTCTCCAACCGTAAACTAAAAGAGTTCCCCCGCACCGCCAAGAACTATGACCTGTCCGACATTACACACGCAGGTAAGACGCAAATAAAGCGGTCACGGGATGAGAGAGGGGGAGGAAATGTATCAGGACATTTAATGTCCTTTGTTTGAGTGTCTTCTTCACCTGCGCCCCTTCTGCAGGGGTGCACGAGCACCACCATCATCACGCCCGACCCAGAAAAAGCGGATCTTTTACTTTCATGATCTTTGTAGGAAGCAGATCATCTGATAAGTTCATTTTAGTCCTCGCTTTCGTTTCTAAAGAACTCCATCACTGCCCAAACATCAGCTTATTGTCTTTTTAAAGTCAGGTTGTTGAGTTTGAGGCTGGTGTGTTTGCTTTAGAAATTGAAGACATCTGCGCTGTGCTTCTCTTCCTGTTGTTGAGGTGGAAACTGCACTCGGGCTGAGCCATCTTACCACACAGACCCACTGTAACACTTCACATGTGATCTGAGTGCAGTGAAAACCCAGCAAAACTGGTGATATAGACTGTTATTGTTGTAGTCAGCTCATTTGAGTGCACTCTCATTGGTAGGGAGCTTGTTCAGATCCATCTTGCCAGCAGCACTAATATGACCATCTGCTCCTCTCATACAAAGTGGGTATAAAGCAGTTTGTCTTTGAGCCACAGAAACCCCCACACGCACATGGTCTGAAGTCTAATAGAGATCTTGCAGTGCATTTAGCATGTAGTTTGGGCTAAGCGCCGATAATATCTGCATGTGGCATTTCATGCCATTTACAGTAATTTCAGTTCTTGTACCTCTTTTTCTACCTCTCTCTGACATACAGCTGGAGTTATTAAGAAGTTTAGAAATAGACTATGCTGTAATAGTCACCCAGATGCATTTACAACAGCGCTAAAACCACTTGAATTTCCGTGCAGAAGAATATTCACATACTTTTTATGTAATCGTCATTTAAATGCATTATTAAAATTGTTAAACCCAGTTAAGCCAATATTCAAGATTCTAGCTGGCAAATGGCTGTATTATTTAGATTTTTGTGTAATTGAGAGTATTCACTGTAACTGAACATCACTTTTTATCTGCTCATGTCCAAACCATGGCCATTCTGTGTGATGATAGAAAAAGACAGTTCAGCTACTGAACAAAACACATTTTTGGAGTGAGGAAGAGGCCTACGTTTTCTAATTCATTGTGCTCTGGTATGCCATTGTTGAAGACATGAATGAGAATTGTTTAGAGTTCATTAAATTAAATTCGGCGTAATAAACAGCAAGAATGAGCATCTCCAGTAGAATATTCTGATTACATGTACATTTTATATATACAGGGGTTGGACAATGAAACTGAAACACTGGCCAATATAGTGTTGGAGGTTTCATGGCTATATTTATGCAGCCTGGTGGCCAGTCTTTACTGATCGCACATTCCACCAATAAGAACAGAGTGTGAAGGTTGACTTTGTGCACCCAATAGCTCAAACATTGTACCCTGAAGGTGGTGCCGTGTATTAGGATGATAATGCACCAATACACACAGCAAGACTGGTGACAAGAGTGATTTGATGAACATGAAAGTAAAGTTAAACATCTCCCATGGCCTGCACAGTCACCAGATCTGAATATTATTGAGCCACTTTGGGGTGTTTTGGAGGAGCGAGTCAGGAAATGTTTTCATACACCAACATCACATAGTGACCTGGCCACTGTTCTGCGAAAAGAATGGCTCAAAATCCTTCTGGCTACTGTGCAGGACTTGTATTTGTCATTCCCAAGATGAAATAATGCTGTATTGGCTGCAAAAGGAGGCCAAACGGCATACTAATTGTGGTCTAAACCCAGGTGTTTCAGTTTCACTGTCCAACCCCTGTATATATATATATATATATATAAATATATAAATATATAAATAAACTTTATTCAGATCAAATGATGTGCAAAAGAGCAACTGAGAGAAATGCGTTCATATTAGAAGTCAGGCAATACATTAATTCTCTTTTTTTCCCCTTCATAATCTTAAATATTTGGTGACATCAGTAGGTCAAAAGTTTGCAACCTCTCTTTCAGAATCATCATCAAACGCCCACTGATGCTCTAGAAGGAAACACAATACATTAAGAGTCGGGGGGTGAAAACTTTTTGAATTTGAAGATCAGGGTAAATTTAACTTATTTTTTCTTCTGGGAAACATGGAACTATCTTCTGCCTCTGAAGGGCAGCACTAAATGAAAAAAATATGATATTTAGGCAAAATAAGAAAAGTGTACACATTTCCATTCTGTTCAAAAGTTTTCACCCCCGGCTCTTAATGCATGGTTATTCCTTCTAGTGCATCAGTGAGTGTTTGAACCTTCTGTAATAGTTGCACGTGAGTCCCTCAGTTTTCCACAGTGTGAAAAGATGGATCTCAAGATCATACAGTCATTGTTGGAAAGGGTTCAAATAGACAAAAAAGCTGGAAAACCAAAGAATTTGTGGGACCTGAAAGATTTTTCTGAAGAACAGCAGGTAGTTTAACTGTTCAGGACAAACAAGGGACTCATGAACAACTATCACATAACAAAAAACACAGCTGTGGATCATTCAGGTAGCAACACAATTTTAAGAATCAAGGGGATGTAAACTTTTGAACCAGTTCATTTTTAATTAATTTTTATTTTTTTTTTTATTTTAATGATTCAGAAAGGGGGATGCAAACTTTTGACCTCAACTGTAAGTCTAATCTTTTGTTTGTCTGTGGAGGATTTTCACATCAATTTTCTGCATGGATAACCATGTTGCCTTGACAACCGTACTGTACATCTGACTCTCCAAAATCCAAGAGCCAATTTGGGATTCCTTCAAGGGTGCGGATCAATATAAGAGAGCTAGGCCTGAAACTGCCATTTATAATGTTAGAAATCCAAGCATAGATCCAGTGTAAAAAAATCATTCCATAATAATCATGTTGCCTAGACACACCTACCGTCAGGTGGAGAATGATTACAAGGTGTTGCTCACATATTGCTGGTTGCAGTTGCAGTGTGTATTTTAAATTTGCTTGAAGGTAGGTGGAAGATGATAGTGTCTCTTTTGCTAAGACTGATGTGTCTTGGTTTGTTTTTTCACTCTCTTCAGTCCACACTCATAGTCCTGTTCTCTCCTGGAGCTTGCTTTGCAATATGGACTAAGTTCCCCTCAGGAAGGTCAAGGGTTCAGTCTTCCTGGAGGTCCAGTTTGGTGATGGAGAACAAAGCTCAGGCTCATCAATCCACCCATAACCACAGTAATAATATAGCTGCTTTTGACTTCACCCTACAACAATAACACAAGCTAGACTGGGCCTCAGCATTTTAGGGTGCGATGACTTCCCAAACTGCATTTGCTTTCAGCGTCCGAGAGTGAAATAAATCCTGTTATTTGAAAGACGTGCTGAAAGATGTATGTAGAGAAAGCTTAAGATAAGAGTGCATGAAAACAAAAGGACCACCACAGCAGCAGCTCACAGGATCCTCCAAATAAAAAATCACAGTGAATGTGTTTTAGTGTGCGCTTTAGATGAAAATATTTGTTTCCATCTAGCTCCCACATACTTGTGACCATGCCTGGGGCATGAACGTCATGTAGCCCGTAACACAGTGTTTCATTCAGAGGGACGCACAGTCGCACACTCCATACCACAACTAAGCCTCACAGCAGCTGAAGGAAAGAGGGGAGGGAGAGAGACCTTTTTTTTTTTTTTTTGATAAAACGGGCTTGTGGGCTGCTCCCATTGTCGTGATATTCCCGAAATAGGGACCCTCCTCTTTCCCCCCCAACTGGAGTCCCATTCGACAAGACCCCTCCTCCATTGTCTGAGGCAGGCTTTCTCTCTTCCCCTTTGCTCTCCCCATTTTTGTTCTTTTGGTTTTTATCTCTTTCCTTTCTTGGTCCCACTTATCCAGGTCATCAAAGATGGTCTTAAATTTGGTGTCGGTTGGATGTTTTTCAAAGGGTTCTCTGGAGATGGCCTAGATTATATTCTGCAAGTCTCTCTCCTCATGGCTTATTTTCATTGATCTGTTATCCCCCATCAGTAATGTTTCCTGTCCGACATTAGCCTGTAGGCATGGCTGTGTCTGTTTCAGTGAAAGTCTGGACTGTCTGGGTATTGGACTAATAACGGTCTAGTTTTTTGGCATACATTCAGAGCTGCATTTGACTATCTGTGCTGCAGTTTTGCCTGTGATTCGGTTGCCTGTTTGTTCAGTAATGATAACAAACAAATGAACAAACCCTTTAAAGCAGTCAGCATTCATTAGAAACATCTAGACATTTGAAAAAAATAATATTGTTTTTGTGTTTTATAGGTAGATGCTTATGATTCAGGCCTCATATACCAATAACAACAAGACAACATGACCAAAGAAGTAAACAGTCTTTCAAATTGCGAAGTAGTGACAGAAATAGTACAGAGTTTTAATAATGACTCTAAATCATTGAGAATATAGAAGTCCACACCATCTATAGCAATAACAATACAAAAGAACAGTATCATTGGATTTGCTTTAATAATGTTTTTGTTTTGTTTTGTTTTGGCTGAATATCAATAAAAATATTGACAGCCAGTCAGAATCCACTTTAAAAAGCTTGAGCATTTAAAGCAGCAGCTTGTGTGCAGCAGAATGTTGTTATCTGGCGTCTACACTAAAAATATAGTTATCAGTATAGTTATTGTTCTTGCTATGGGGGGAATTTAAAGAGAGAGTTCTAGGGAAAATACTGAGGAAATAAAAATTCTGACTCACCCTTATTGTTACAAACCTGAAAGAACCTTTGATAAAAATATTTGTCCCTCAGTTGGAAGTCCATTATACGGAAACTTTTATGCTTCAAAAAGACATTGTAAAATAATCCATATAAATCAAGCTGTTTAAGATCATTTAAAACCTACTAGTCCAGATGTACACTTTTGTTTAGACCTGGATGCAGTAAACACTGACCTATTTTTTATTTTATTATTTAATTTAATTTAATTTAATTTTATTTTATTTTTCGTCTCCTGTTGTGTTTCTTGGGTCATACGGGTTTAGAGAGATGTGAGGGTGGGTAGATGATGACAGAATGGGAGCAACTGATCTGTGGAAACTGTGACTTGATTTGACTGAACAAATTTAGACAGAAATGCATGATTTCTCCCACAGCGTTTTAGACAAACACATTTTTTTTTATCTTAGTCTTGCAAACTGATGTACAATATACAGTACGCAGTATCTTTTATAGAACAGTGGTTTTGCAGTGTTATTGTCCAAGATACAAATAATGTTTTAAATAGTTTTTGAGGGGCAGTATGGGTGCTTTCCGCGTCAGTTAGGTGGTGAATAGGTGGTTTAAATGCGTAATGTTTCCAGATTAAGGGTTTGGTGGCATTTTTTCTTCCTGTTTTTTTATGTACTTAAAATGCTGTCATGCTATTATGTACTTTTTAATGTTATCATTCATCACAGAGGTTCTTTTTGGGACTAAAAGAGTTTGAAGGATTCAGTCCACACCCACACGTTCGTGTCATAAACTGACAACAAGGAAGGAAAAATGACACTGACTGCCTTTCCCAGTCAGGCAAACACCAGATCTCATATGCGTACACAGTGACACAATGACCATTTCATGACAAAGTTGATGCATGTGACTTATTCATGTGGGTTATGCAACAAATGAGTACGTACATACAACAAAATCTCACATTTGTTAGCAAAAAATCTCAAAACCTAGTGTGCAGTATCTTTTTGGTTATATAATGTTTAAAAATGCTGTCTAGGTAGGTAGTTCACTCAGTTTTGAGATGATCCCTGGTTTTTTATGGGTCATTCAGATCCTTTTTTCATAAAAGCATTTCCTGTTGTGTTAGGATGTGGTCGACCTTGCACACTACTAATGAATATTAAACATGAGATCATACTTTGCCTATGCAAATGAGCCTCAGATTCAGAGATAGAGAGGATTTATTATGAATTCAGCTCTGCTAGGCAAAAGTTCAGGTTTGTGTGTGTGTTGGCTGTCTGGTTTGTGTCATTATGTTTTGAGTGTTCGCCAGCTGTGTGCTTCCTTTAAGTGCCAGCTGTTGGAGTGTGTGTATGTGCGTGGTCATTTAACATGTTTAGGTCTGGAATGCATATATGTGAAAAATGCAGATAACTGTCCATGAGTGAGAATTGGAGTGTGACTGCACTACCAGCTGTGTGATCGTCAACACGCACCCTGTTGCACAGTGTTGTTCTGTTTCCCCTTGCAGTTGCATTTCCACTACACAGCCACCGGATGTGGGCTCCTCGACTTCAACTTCTGCTTCTCCTCAGCGACAAACTCTCGGCTCTACTCCCTCCCTCTTTTTCTCTCTCTTCCTCTTCCTCTCCTTTCACTCACGCTTTTAAAACACAACAGATGGTCAGAAGGTCTCAAATCCCAAGAGAGGAGCACAGTTAGAAACCCTCGACTTGTAACTGAACGGATGTGCATCATAATGAAAAACAAAATGAAAAAAATGTTTTGTGATCTCTGATTAAAACTGAAGTCACACAGATGCTTTATTATTATCACTCTTTCTGCAGCAGAGACCATTGCAGACTCACAGGAAGTCTTCTCAGATTTATTCATCCGAGCTATTTTTATTGTCTGTTAATTTGTTTTTTTTGTTAAGTTGTGTTGGAAAGCCTGGCACTTGTATGCACAAGTATGCTTTGTGTATGGAGTTGTAAAAAGATTTGTGTATGTTGGATTAGTGCATTAGTATTGAAGTCTTGGTTATATGTTTAATTTTCTAAAATTAATTCTGAATTGATGCTGCTTTGTGCTTTTGTGTATTGCTGAACACACAACTGTTGGGAAAAATGAAAGAACCTCCAGATGCAAATGTTTGCTGAATGTTTTCTGAACCATGCCATGGTTCATTCAAATGCACACATTCTGAGCTAACATCACCTACATGCACACATGGGGTGATATCTCACTGCACACATGGCCGTGTTTAATAAACACACAGTTCATATGGTGTCTCAGTATATCTGATCTGAAAGCTCCTCCTCTTCTTTCCCACATTATCCTACTCAATAGGATGTAAAAGTTCAAATCTTATTGAGATTCAACTGTTTGATGAGCACCAGCTCCTGATAAGTTATGTAATGCGAACCATGTCCAGATGGCAGAATCACCATCTCCCATTAGGCTTTAGGCAAGCTTCGAGGTGATTACTGTGTTTGTGTGTGTGTGTGTGTGTGTGTGTGTGTGTTTGAGAGCACAGTGAATGTTTGGTTGAGAGCGAGAGAGTGAGACTGCACCAGACCTCTGGTGTAGATTATCTGAAGAGAGAACATTGAGGATTATCACACTGACAGTTAGTGTTAGTTGATTGTTTTTAGTAAGTTTGTTCAAAGCTGTGCTTGCCTGTGCAGAACTTCACAATGCAAGGGTGTTTGTTTGCCCGGGAGTTGCCTTTTGGTTGCTAAGGTGTTTTAAGTGAATTTTGCAGTGCTGTTATGCGGCTGCTACAGTGTTTTGGGTGGTTGCTAGGAGGTACGTTCATGATTTATCAATTTAATCAATTTCAGCACAAAAACACATTATTAATAGTAACTGTTTACAAATTAGTGGTAAAATTCATAAACATGTCAGCACCAATAGCCCAGAGGTTAGTGTGTCGACATATAGCACAGCTGTGCTGCCGGCGACCCGAGTTCGATTCCCGTCTCGAGGTCCTTTGCTGATCCCGACCCCCTCTCTTCACCCAATGCTTTCCTGTTTGCTCTAAACTGTCTTGTCAAATAAAGGCGAAAAGCCCCATAAATATAACTTAAAACAAAAACACAATCATAAACATGGCCTATGTCTATCAATACTTGTAGCCTACATGCACACAGTTTTTGAGTCCTTCAAATGCATGTTGTGATTATGAATTGATTATGAGTATAAAATTATGAGAAATTATGCCCTGACAATTTGGATAGAGTAGTTCTCATGGGCCTCACTTTTAAAGGATTAGTACACTTCCAGAATAAAAATTTCCTGATAATTTATTTACCCCTATGTCAATCAAGATGTTTTTGAGGAAAGCATTCTTGTGATGCGTGTCCGCGACTTCACGCATTAAGTAATCACGCTGGAAAAAGGTCACGTGGTTAGGTATGGTGTGGTATGGGATTGGACGGGATAGTATGGGATGGAATGGCATGGTAGGGTATGGTATGGTAGGGCAGTCTTTCCCAACCTTTTTTCTGCCACAGCACAGTTTTGATAAGTTAAAACGTCCACGGCACACCACCAAGCCTAAAAAATAAGATAGAAAGGGGGAAAGGGTTTTTTCCCCCTAATAATTAAACAAAGTGTCATCAGAGTTTCATCAGGTATTTGGATTTATATATGATCAGACTCTTGCACTTAACATTTTCTGAAAATCATGCTCAATGGAGTTAACAAGGTTTTTGACGAGTGAATGACGTAGATCTGTGTTTTGTTCCATCAGAATGGCCGCAGTAAATTGGCAGTAAAATGGCAGTAAATGAATCGCATGTTTTTGTTAATGTAAAGGTTATAAAATTTACTGTATGGCACTCAGTTTTTCTTCTTGTTTATTATATTTGGCCAAAATCCCATGATATAAAAGATGAACTGCAATGCACATGTAAAACGTGGATTTACAAAACGTACAAAAGCAGATTGGCTACAGAGTTTCTTAAGTAAAGAAAACACTGTACTTTATTTAGAAATCAGTTCTTTATTTATTTTCTTTATTTATTGTCTTCAAACTTGCCTTTAAACTTTATTGCCTTCCTGGCACTTCTTTCTGAATAGAGGCAGGGTGGAGTTATGAGGTTAGAGTTATGAGGGTCACTAGGCAACCTGTTGCGGCACAGTGGTTGGGAAACACTGGTAGGGAACGGTATGGTAGGGTAGGGTAATGTATAGTAGGGCAGAAAATGGTAGGGCATGCTAGGGTAGGGTAGGGAATGCTATGGCATGGTAAGGTAAGGTAGGGAATGATAGGGCATGGTAGCATAGGTTAGGGAATGCTATGGCATGGTAAGGTAAGGTAGGGAATAGTAGGGCATGGTAGGGTAGGGTAGGGTAGGGGAATTTTAGGGCATGCTAGGGTAGGGTAAGGTATAGTAGGGTAGTGAATAGGGCTGTGCAGATAGTCAGATGCGATTATCATGCACATCTCGTCCAATGCACATGCACTCGATCTGACAGCACATGATGAAGATTTATGGCTAATCACAGAACCGGCATTACTGACAAGATGCACATAATAACCTTAGTAACTCTTTAAGTAAGGTCACATATACCATCATTTAGTGAATTTATGCTGGTGAAATCCAGACATTTCAAAAGGAATCCACTCAATCTGAAATTTCATGTGAGGGTGAAAAATTTCCCCACGTCGATTTTGCGTTCAAGTCTGCTTTGTGGATTTGAGAGGTAATCTTGGTTTGAAAGTGACTTTTTCGCTTGAGCTGTGCTTTATACATCGCTACACTGTTGACAATAGACAATAAAACTTTTTTTAAATGTAAAATTTATCTGAAATTTCACTAATGTGACTTGCCTTAGCAGATACCTCCAACAATTACCGCTTTTTTAAGGGTTATTTAGACATTGGTGAAACACCACATCTTCACAGCAGAAAATTTGTTTAACTAACAACAGAGCTCAAACATGCATTTCAGATTTAAAAAAAAAAAAATGTGCAAGTTCTCACAATAACAGCACAAATAGGCATGTGTTCTGAACATACTGCTAAATTAAACATTCATTTTTCAAAGCATTATTACATTTAGTAATGTATTCAATAAATATATGTGTGGTTTGACCACTAATCGGCTGAGTGCGTTTGTTTTGACACATGATGATTTGGTTGTTATGGTAACAGAACACATCCGCTAACCTCGTCTTGGTTGTGTGAGATAGATTTCACCGCGCTCTCTAGTTGTGTAACAGATATGAGCTCCTGCTGCATAGAGCTGAGGCTTCAAGCGTCTTGAGTCACCGCTGAACCACCTCCACTGCAATGAGATCAAGGGCTCAGAACAACACAACATAATCTGATTAGACCATGAGACATGCTTCCATCTTCACAAATCTGCCCATTTAAAGCTCTGTTAAAAGTTAGTTGTGTTTATGGGATATAGCAACAGGTCCTTGAGTTTGCTGTTGATACAAAGATTTTTTCCACCACAGCTTTGCCTGCCAGCTTGGAAAGTTTGCATAGATGCTGGTACACTCACTCATACACACACATTAGCAGCCTTAGCCCGTATGGTGTCACGCTGGTATGTGTGCTATGAGTAAATACTCCATTTGAGTTGACTTCATTAAGTGTTGCTTATGTAAAGTCAACTTTTACAATCCCGCTGAATGATCAGAGTGTAACATGCTGGTTGTCTCAGTATTATTATTGTTATTAAACCACAGATGAGGGACGGCTTCAAGGAAGAAGAAAGGCAAACTAAATAAGAAAAATACTGATTTATTCCCTCTCTCTACATAAATAGACTAAAGAAGCTCTACAAAAATGCCACCTTATAATTTTCATTATTTTACACGTCTTATATTTTATCTCAGGCTAGCAGTGTTTTTTTAGTATTATTTATTTACTATTATAGCATGTATTAATATTTTAAATTTTTTGTTTTGTAATGTGTATTTGTCAGTTTTATTAGTTATTAAATATTTATTTAGCCTTTAATTTATTTCAGCTTTAATTTCAGAAATACTAATTGTTTATACCTATTAAGTAATTATAAGTAAATATTAACATTTTTACATTTTAAGTTTTTTATTTAATATTTGTTTTATTTCAGCATTATTCCAATTATTTATTATGGGCGAAATTGCTTCCTGTGGTACAAACTGATGGCACAACAGTCATACTTTAAAAAAAAAAAAAAAATGTTTTCACACAGTTTGTTCTTAATTCATTTGTTTTGGTTAAAAAAAAAGTAATAATTCAGAAGGATAATCAGTGTTGATGTTACCTTCATGTCCTCTGTTTTGTTGTGTGAAGTACATGCATCTAGACATGACAGATTATATGAATTTAAATGGTATCTTCCGGGTTGGTAACTCAAGCGGTTTCTTTGTCAGAGAACCTGATAACTATTGATTTACTCATTGAGTTCTAAAGTAAGACACATAACCTCATCTTTGTGGTTGTTTTACTGTCTGTCAGAAGATGTCAACTGCAATAAACATTTTGCTGTTTAATTATGATTTTAAAAAAACTGTTTAGAGAGAGACAAGAAAGATCATTAGGTTTGAAGGTAATTGAGGTTTATGTATGCAAACACAAAAGGCTCTCACTGAGCTGGTGGAATTGTGTGGTATAACTCGAGGGCCCCCTAAATGTTTGGTTGGTTAAATCCATCAGCTTGACCTTTTGTGGCCTCCATCGATGCTTAAAGACAAAGATAACAGTGTAGTCTAAATGCTTGGCCGTTGACCATAGATTAAACAGGATGCACACAAACCCCTCTGTTCATTCAGAGCGTTTGAAGACAGCGTTGTTGACTGTACTGTCCCATACACCCATAAGCGGAATGATTAACATCAGGTTTTACTGTTGTCATTGGCAAAACTTCACACAGAC